>NC_091288.1:3504966-3804966 GCF_032444005.1 Ranitomeya imitator
GGGGAGTGTGTAGTGATGTAGTGTTTTACAGGTGCAGTATATGGGGGGTGTAGTGATGTAGTGTATTACAGGTGCAGTATATGGGAGGTGTAGTGATGTAGTGTATTACAGGTGCAGTATATGGGGGGTGTAGTGATGTAGTGTATTACAGGTGCAGTATATGGGGGGTGTAGTGATGTAGTGTATTACAGGTGCAGTATATGGGGGTGTAGTGATGGTAGTGTATTACAGGTGCGGGTATATGGGGGTGTAGTGATGTAGTGTATTACAGGTGCGGTATATGGGGGGTGTAGTGATGTAGTGTATTACAGGTGCAGTATATGGGGGGTGTAGTGATGTAGTGTATTACAGGTGCAGTATATGGGGGTGTAGTGATGTAGTGTATTACAGGTGCAGTATATGGGGGGGTGTAGTGATGTAGTGTATTACAGGTGCAGTATATGAGGGGTGTAGTGATGTAGTGTATTACAGGTGCGGTATATGGGGGTGTAGTGATGTAGTGTATTACAGGTGGCGGTATATGGGGGTGTAGTGATGTAGTGTATTACAGGTGCAGTATATGGGGGGTGTAGTGATGTAGTGTATTACAGGTGCAGTATATGGGAGGTGTAGTGATGTAGTGTATTACAGGTGCAGTATATGGGGGGTGTAGTGATGTAGTGTATTACAGGTGCAGTATATGGGGGGTGTAGTGATGTAGTGTATTACAGGTGCAGTATATGGGGGGTGTAGTGATGTAGTGTATTACAGGTGCAGTATATGGGGGGTGTAGTGATGTAGTGTATTACAGGTGCAGTATATGGGGGTGTAGTGATGTAGTGTATTACAGGTGCAGTATATGGGGGTGTAGTGATGTAGTGTATGACAGGTGCGGTATATGGGGGTGTAGTGATGTAGTGTATTACAGGTGCAGTATATGGGGGTGTAGTGATGTAGTGTATTACAGGTGCAGTATATGGGGGTGTAGTGATGTAGTGTATTACAGGTGCAGTATATGGGGGGTGTAGTGATGTAGTGTATTACAGGTGCAGTATATGGGGGTGTAGTGATGTAGTGTATTACAGGTGCAGTATATGGGGGGTGTAGTGATGTAGTGTATTACAGGTGCAGTATATGGGGGGTGTAGTGATGTAGTGTATTACAGGTGCAGTATATGGGGGGTGTAGTGATGTAGTGTATTACAGGTGCAGTATATGGGGGTGTAGTGATGTAGTGTATTACAGGTGCAGTATATGGGGGGTGTAGTGATGTAGTGTATTACAGGTGCAGTATATGGGGGGTGTAGTGATGTAGTGTATTACAGGTGCAGTATATGGGAGGTGTAGTGATGTAGTGTATTACAGGTGCAGTATATGGGGGGTGTAGTGATGTAGTGTATTACAGGTGCAGTATATGGGGGTGTAGTGATGTAGTGTATTACAGGTGCAGTATATGGGGGTGTAGTGATGTAGTGTATTACAGGTGCAGTATATGGGGGGTGTAGTGATGTAGTGTATTACAGGTGCAGTATTATGGGGGGTGTAGTGATGTAGTGTATTACAGGTGCAGTATATGGGGGGTGTAGTGATGTAGTGTATTACAGGTGCAGTATATGGGGGGTGTAGTGATGTAGTGTATTACAGGTGCAGTATATGGGGGTGTAGTGATGTAGTGTATTACAGGTGCGAGTATATGGGGGGTGTAGTGATGTAGTGTATTACAGGTGCAGTATATGGGGGTGTAGTGATGTAGTGTATTACAGGTGCAGTATATGGGTGGGGTGTAGTGATGTAGTGTATTACAGGTGCAGTATATGGGGGGTGTAGTGATGTAGTGTATTACAGGTGCAGTATATGGGGGTGTAGTGATGTAGTGTATTACAGGTGCAGTATATGGGGGGTGTAGTGATGTAGTGTATTACAGGTGCAGTATATGGAGGGTGTAGTGATGTAGTGTATTACAGGTGCAGTATATGGGGGGTGTAGTGATGTAGTGTATTACAGGTGCAGTATATGGGGGTGTAGTGATGTAGTGTATTACAGGTGCAGTATATGGGGGTGTAGTGATGTAGTGTATTACAGGTGCAGTATATGGGGGGTGTAGTGATGTAGTGTATTACAGGTGCAGTATATGGGGGTGTAGTGATGTAGTGTATTACAGGTGCAGTATATGGGGGGTGTAGTGATGTAGTGTATTACAGGTGCAGTATATGGGGGGTGTAGTGATGTAGTGTATTACAGGTGCAGTATATGGGGGGTGTAGTGATGTAGTGTATTACAGGTGCAGTATATGGGGGGTGTAGTGATGTAGTGTATTACAGGTGCGGTATATGGGGGGGTGTAGTGATGTAGTGTATTACAGGTGCAGTATATGGGGGGTGTAGTGATGGAGTGTATTACAGGTGCAGTATATGGGGGGTGTAGTGATGGAGTGTATTACAGGTGCAGTATATGGGGGGTGTAGTGATGTAGTGTATTACAGGTGCAGTATATGGGGGGTGTAGTGATGTAGTGTATTACAGGTGCAGTATATGGGGGGTGTAGTGATGTAGTGTATTACAGGTGCAGTATATGGGGGGTGTAGTGATGTAGTGTATTACAGGTGCAGTATATGGGGGTGTAGTGATGTAGTGTATTACAGGTGCAGTATATGGGGGGTGTAGTGATGTAGTGTATTACAGGTGCAGTATATGGGGGGTTAGTGATGTAGTGTATTACAGGTGCGGTATATGGGGGGTGTAGTGATGTAGTGTATTACAGGTGCAGTATATGGGGGTGTAGTGATGGAGTGTATTACAGGTGCAGTATATGGGGGGTGTAGTGATGTAGTGTATTACAGGTGCGGTATATGGGGGGTGTAGTGATGTAGTGTATTACAGGTGCGGTATATGGGGGGTGTAGTGATGTAGTGTATTACAGGTGCGGTATATGGGGGGTGTAGTGATGTAGTGTATTACAGGTGCAGTATATGGGGGGTGTAGTGATGTAGTGTATTACAGGTGCGGTATATGGGGGGTGTAGTGATGTAGTGTATTACAGGTGCAGTATATGGGGGGTGTAGTGATGTAGTGTATTACAGGTGCAGTATATGGGGGGTGTAGTGATGTAGTGTATTACAGGTGCAGTATATGGGGGTGTAGTGATGTAGTGTATTACAGGTGCAGTATATGGGAGGTGTAGTGATGTAGTGTATTACAGGTGCAGTATATGGGGGGTGTAGTGATGTAGTGTATTACAGGTGCAGTATATGGGGGGTGTAGTGATGTAGTGTATTACAGGTGCAGTATATGGGGGTGTAGTGATGTAGTGTATTACAGGTGCGGTATATGGGGGGTGTAGTGATGTAGTGTATTACAGGTGCAGTATATGGAGGTGTAGTGATGTAGTGTATTACAGGTGCAGTATATGGGGGGTGTAGTGATGTAGTGTATTACAGGTGCAGTATATGGGGGTGTAGTGATGTAGTGTATTACAGGTGCAGTATATGGGGGGTGTAGTGATGTAGTGTATTACAGGTGCAGTATATGGGGGGTGTAGTGATGTAGTGTATTACAGGTGCGGTATATGGGGGGTGTAGTGATGTAGTGTATTACAGGTGCAGTATATGGGGGGTGTAGTGATGTAGTGTATTACAGGTGCGGTATATGGGGGGTGTAGTGATGTAGTGTATTACAGGTGCAGTATATGGGGGGTGTAGTGATGTAGTGTATTACAGGTGCAGTATATGGGGGGTGTAGTGATGTAGTGTATTACAGGTGCGGTATATGGGGGGTGTAGTGATGTAGTGTATTACAGGTGCAGTATATGGGGGGTGTAGTGATGTAGTGTATTACAGGTGCAGTATATGGAGGTGTAGTGATGTAGTGTATTACAGGTGCAGTATATGGGGGGTGTAGTGATGTAGTGTATTACAGGTGCAGTATATGGGGGTGTAGTGATGTAGTGTATTACAGGTGCAGTATATGGGGGGTGTAGTGATGTAGTGTATTACAGGTGCAGTATATGGGGGGTGTAGTGATGTAGTGTATTACAGGTGCGGTATATGGGGGGTGTAGTGATGTAGTGTATTACAGGTGCAGTATATGGGGGGTGTAGTGATGTAGTGTATTACAGGTGCGGTATATGGGGGGTGTAGTGATGTAGTGTATTACAGGTGCAGTATATGGGGGGTGTAGTGATGGAGTGTATTACAGGTGCAGTATATGGGGTGTAGCATGGCTAAAGGGTGTGTAGTCGATGGGAGGTATGTGTCACATAGGTGGCTTGTCGCTGTGATGTAGCCCAGAGTGTTTTCTTTATGTCACATAACCATGTACAGTGAGGCAAAAAAGTATTTAGTCAGTCAGCAATAGTGCAAGTTCCACCACTTAAAAAGATGAGAGGCTTCTGTAATTTACATCATAGGTAGACCTCAACTATGGGAGACAAACTGAGAAAAAAAAATCCAGAAAATCACATTGTCTGTTTTTTTAACAATTTTTTTGCATTTTATGGTGGAAAATAAGTATTTGGTCAGAAACAAACAATCAAGATTTCTGGCTCTCACAGACCTGTAACTTCTTCTTTAAGAGTCTCCTCTTTCCTCCACTCATTACCTGTAGTAATGGCACCTGTTTAAACTTGTTATCAGTATAAAAAGACACCTGTGCACACCCTCAAACAGTCTAACTCCAAACTCCACTATGGTGAAGACCAAAGAGCTGTCAAAGGACACCAGAAACAAAATTGTAGCCCTGCACCAGGCTGGGAAGACTGAATGTGCAATAGCCAACCAGCTTGGAGTGAAGAAATCAACAGTGGGAGCAATAATTAGAAAATGGAAGACATACAAGACCACTGATAATCTCCCTTGATCTGGGGCTCCACGCAAAATCCCACCCCGTGGGGTCAGAATGATCACAAGAACGGTGAGCAAAAATCCCAGAACCACGCGGGGGGACCTAGTGAATGAACTGCAGAGAGCTGGGACCAATATAACAAGGCCTACCATAAGTAACACACTACGCCACCATGGACTCAGATCCTGCAGTGCCAGACGTGTCCCACTGCTTAAGCCAGTACGTGTCCGGGCCCGTCTGAAGTTTGCTAGAGAGCATTTGGATGATCCAGAGGAGTTTTGGGAGAATGTCCTATGGTCTGATGAAACCAAACTGGAACTGTTTGGTAGAAACACAACTTGTCGTGTTTGGAGGAAAAAGAATACTGAGTTGCATCCATCAAACACCATACCTACTGTAAAGCATGGTGGTGGAAACATCATGCTTTGGGGCTGTTTCTCTGCAAAGGGGCCAGGACGACTAATCCGGGTACATGAAAGAATGAATGGGGCCATGTATCGTGAGATTTTGAGTGCAAACCTCCTTCCATCAGCAAGGGCATTGAAGATGAAACGTGGCTGGGTCTTTCAACATGACAATGATCCAAAGCACACCGCCAGGGCAACGAAGGAGTGGCTTCGTAAGAAGCATTTCAAGGTCCTGGAGTGTTCTAGCCAGTCTCCAGATCTCAACCCTATAGAAAACCTTTGGAGGGAGTTGAAAGTCCATGTTGCCAAGCAAAAAGCCAAAAACATCACTGCTCTAGAGGAGATCTGCATGGAGGAATGGGCCAACATACCAACAACAGTGTGTGGCAACCTTGTGAAGACTTACAGAAAACGTTTGACCTCTGTCATTGCCAACAAAGGATATATTACAAAGTATTGAGATGAAATTTTGTTTCTGACCAAATACTTATTTTCCACCATAATATGCAAATAAAATGTTAAAAAAACAGACAATGTGATTTTCTGGATTTTTTTTTCTCAGTTTGTCTCCCATAGTTGAGGTTTACCTATGATGTAAATTACAGACGCCTCTCATCTTTTTAAGTGGTGGAACTTGCACTATTGCTAACTGACTAAATACTTTTTTGCCCCACTGTATATATGTGTTTCAGGACCTGTGGTGATGTCAGACCACATGTCTAATCATGTGATGGGTTCCTGGGTGTGGTTAGCTCTATATAAGACAGGCTAATGCTTTACACAGCAGATATGTGTGGAGGTGAAACCCTCCTGAGTGTGTTCAGGCTCCAGGACTGAGCCTGAAGGACCGGACACTTGTTTTTCTTTCCTGAGCCAAAGGCTATTTGTTTTCTGTTAACTTTTGCCATGTGGTTTATGAAGCAATAAACCCTGTGAACTTTTAATGGAACGTGCCTCCTCAGTATCAGCCATCGCACCTGAGTGAGTGAAATCCCTACAATTGGTGGAGAATGCGGACAGCGTTCCCAGCGGAGACGTAAAACTATTATTGAATGTCCTGGGTCAAGTCTGTTGCAAACCAGCAAGCATTGTCCGGGAAAATGGAGGACCTGCTGAAACACTTGGTCCAGATGCAGTCACAGCAGGAGCAAAGGCAGCAAGAGACCAACAGGCTGTTGATGCAGCAGATACAATAGAGCCAGCAGGAGCAACGGCAGAGCCAGCAGGAGCAACGGCAGAGCCAGAAGGAGCAACGGCAGCTGATACAACAGAGCCAGCAGGAGCATCAGCAGCAGATGCAGCTTCTGGCAACCGCCAGCCAGGGTAAGACGAGTGCCCCAACCCCAGGTTTGGCTGATGACACCCACGTCCGGAAGACGGTAAGACGCGTATTGCAGAAAATGACTTCCGGGGATGATGTTGAGGCCTTCCTGACGGTGTTTGAGAGGGTCGCTGAGGGAAAAACTTCCGCCAGAGCAGTGGGCAGAGGTACTGGCGCCATACCTGACGGGAGAACCCCAGAAGGCGTACTATGACTTGACCTTGCAGGATGCCAAGGAGTATCACAAATTGAAAGCCGAGATTCTCACACGTTTGGGGGTGGCACTGACTGTCAGGGCACAGCGAATTCACTGCTGGGCCTATCACCGGGACAAACCACCTCGCTCCCAAATGTTTGATCTGTTGCACCTGGTCCAGAAATGGCTGCAGCCAGAGTCATCTACACCTGCACAGATGATAGAACGGGTGATGATGGATCGGTTTGTCCATTCCCTCCCGAATCCTATACAGCCTTGGGTTGCCCAGGGTGATCCCCAGAATGCCGACGAGCTGATCGGACTAGTTGAGAGATACCAAGGGTTGGAAGGCTCCTCCGGGAGGCGACCCATGCCTGGGGGTCCCAGAAGGGAATTGAGTCCCAAAAAGGGGTGGGGCATCCAAGGTCACAAAGGGCGGGGGAGGTGGTGCCCAAAGTCCTTACGGGTGATATTATTTGCTGGAGGTGCCGTAAGCTAGGATATATAGGTGCTCGTTGTTCCCAGACCACTGAGCAGATGGAATGCAGCATGGGACGCTGTAGTTCATACTATGCGTATCCAGCCTGCAGTGTGAACTCTCCGCCCAACGAGGGACCTCAAGCGTGTCCCGTAAAGGTGAACGTTCGAGCGGTAACGGCGCTGTTAGACTCGGGGAGCTTAGTGACCCTGGTGAGCACCACTTTTCCACTTCACCTGCTCCCGGGAAAGAAGGTCGGAGTGCGATGCATACATGGTGATGCAAAGGACTATCCTATGGCCAGGGTGGACATTGAAACGGCATGTGGCACTGAGTCCCGTATAGTCGGCGTTGTTCGGGACTTGTTGCACCCTATAATTATTGGCCGGGATTTCTGTTTGTTTTGGGATTTGTGGGGAAAAGGTTCTGAGTTTGCGCCGATTCTTTGGAATGCACTACCTAGGTTAATACGATTAATCCCCAATCCCCACAGTTTTAAGCGTGCCCTAAAAACTCATTTGTTCAGACTGGCCTACCGCCTCAATGCATTAACCTAACGATCCCTGTGTGGCCTATTTATAATAAAAAAAAAAAAAAAAAAGGTTCCTCGCATCATGTTCTCATACACTTTATGCAGTATTAGCCCTCTGTGTCTGTACTGCTACATACTTAGGCAGGTAACTGGTTCATGCAGCTTTACATGAACACCTGAGCCTTACACTATGGCCGGTCCGAATAACTAAAGCAATTGTCACCATCCACCTCTCGTGTCTCCCCTTTTCCCCATAGTTTGTAAGCTTGCGAGCAGGGCCCTCACTCCTCCTGGTATCTGTTTTGAACTGTATTTCTGTTATGCTGTAATGTTTATTGTCTGTACAAGTCCCCTCTATAATTTGTAAAGCGCTGCGGAATATGTTGGCGCTATATAAATAAAATTATTATTATTATTATTCTGAGCTCCTTAGCAAGAGTAGGGAACCAATGAACCCTGGAAGGTGTCGCCACACCCAGAGACAGACAGGTTTCCTTTTTGTGTTCTGGTTGGGGATGAGGAGGAAGTGACCTCTGCATCTGACATTCTGGAGTTAGAGGTAACCGGTGAAAATTTTGGGACTGCCCAACATAGGGACCCCACTCTGAAGGAAGCCTTTAATAATGTTACAGTTATTAACGGGGTGGTACAGGAGCCGGGGGCAGACACAAGATTTCCCCATTTTCTGATGAGTGGGGAGTTGTTGTACCGGGTCACGAAAATAAAGGAGGAGTTGGTAGAGCAGCTGGTAGTGCCGGGTCCATATAGACGGAAGGTGTTGGACATGGCCCATTCACACATCTTGGGTGGACACCTAGGGGTGGAAAAAATGCAGGAACGGGTTGTGCAGAGATTCTATTGGCCTGGGTGTCACCGGAAAATAGTGAACTATTGCAGGTCCTGCCCTACATGTCAGCTAACTGCTCCCACTCCTCATTTCCGGAACCCTTAGTTAAATCAGCCCGGGGCCATCAGTATATATTAGTCATCCTGGACTATGCCACATGCTATCCTGAGGCAATTCCCTTGAGAAATTCGTCCTCGAAGAGTATAGCCCGTGAGTTGGTCCATGTGTTTTCCTGGACAGGTCTGCCGAAGGAGATCCTGACTGACCAGGGGACACCTTTCATGAGCAAGGTGATGAGGGAGTTATGCAAAGCCCTGAAAATCTCCAAGTTGCGGACCTCGGTGTACCATCCCCAGTCAGATGGCCTTGTTGAGAGATTTAACAAGACACTGAAGAGCATGCTGAGAAAAGCTATAGAGAAAGACGGTAGAGACTGGGATTGTCTCTTACCATATCTGATGTTTTCTATTCGTGAAGTTCCACAGGGTTCTCACCGTTTGAGCTTCTATATGGCCGACATCCGGGAGGACTCCTGGATATAGCCAAGGAAACCTGGGAGGCCGAAGTCATGCCCCACAGAAGCGTCATTGAGACTGTGGCCCTGATGCAGCAGAGGATTGCAAAGGTGATACCTGTCGTGAAAGAACACCTCCTCCAGGCACAAGAAGCTCAGGCCAGGGTCTACAACCGGTCTGCAAGAGTTAGGCAGTTCAATCCAGGAGACCGAGTTTTTGTGTTAGTTCCGACGGTGGAAAGCAAGTTCTTGGCCAAATGGCAAGGGACATATGAGGTCGTCGAGAAACTTGGTGAGGTAAATTATAAAATTCACCAACCAGGAAGACGGAAACCATTCCAAGTTTACCATATCAACCTCATCAAGCCATGGCAAGATAGAGAGCCGGCAGTAACTCCATCTTTGCTAAGCAACCCAGAAGGTGAGGTTGGAGCGGTTACTATAGCGGAGATGCTATCGAAGACCCAGAAACAGCAGTGCCGGGAGTTACTCCAGAAAAACAGGGACCTGTTTTCACAGTTGCCAGGATACACAAAGGTCATAGAGCATGAGGTCCTAACAGAGCCACATGTGCGGGAGAACGTGAAGCCCTATCGTATTCCTGAGGTTCGTTGAGAAGTAATCTCCAAGGAGGTGGAGCGTATGTTGAAGCTTGGAGTCATTGAGGAATCCAAGAGCGATTGGTCGAGTCCAATTGTCCTGGTCCCAAAACCTGATGGAGAGTGGAGGTTTTGCAACGATTATCGGAAGTTGAATGAGGTCTCCAAGTTCGACGCTTATCCCATGCTCCGCGTTGATGAGCTCATCGAAAGGCTTGGGCACGCCAGATATATAACCACCTTGGATTTGACGAAGGGGTATTGGCAGATCCCCATGGCACAGGAAGCCAAGGAGAAGACGGCGTTTTGTACACCAGATGGATGCTTCCAGTATGTCCGGATGCCGTTTGGCCTACAGGGAGCTCCGGCGACCTTCCAGAGGGCTATGGATAGAGTCCTTGCACCCCATAAGCCAAACGCTGCTGCCTACCTGGATGATATCGTCATCTTTAGCCCGGACTGGGAGAGTCATCTGGAAAAAGTCAAAGCGGTGTTTGATGCTTTAAGAGAGGCGGGGTTTACAATAAACCAGAAGAAATGTGCCTTGGGTAAGGAAGAAGCTAAGTACCTAGGCTATATATGTGTTTCAGGACCTGTGGTGATGTCAGAACACATGTCTAATCATGTGATGGTATCCTGGGTGTGGTTAGCTCTATATATGACAGGCTAATGCTTTACACAGCAGATATGTGTGGAGGTGAAACCCTCCTGAGTGTGTTCAGGCTCCAGGACTGAGCCTGAAGGACCAGACACTTGTTTTTCTTTCCTGAGCCAAAGGCTATTTGTTTTCTGTTAACTTTTGCAATGTGGTTTATGAAGCAATAAACTCCGCCCCCTCCTCCCCGGACTTCATAATGGGCAGCGGATGCGTCGGAAAACTGCATCCGCTGCCCACGTTGTGCACAATTTTGCACAACGTCCGTCGCTACGTCTGGCCGACGCTTTGCGACGGCCCTGTACTGACGGAAATGTGAAAGAGACCTTAGTGTTTCCTGACTGCTTTTGGATTTCCCGATGTTTGACTTGGCTTTGCCTCTGGTCCCTGGGACTTCTGTCTTTTGTCTGGTATTGACCCTTTGGCTCTCCACTGACTCTGTGCTTGTTTTTTTCCCTTTGTACTGCATGACAGTCTAGGTTTTGACTCGGCTTGTTTGACTATTCTGCTGCCACCTGGTGGTAGTTTCACTGCAGCACTGCAGGTCTGCCCTTGCAGACTTGTTACTATCCTTTCACTCTATTGCCATCTAGTGGAAGTTGCAGTTACCTGCATAGCTGCAGCGTGTCATTATAACTGACCATTGACAGTTTTTTTTCTTGACTCCTCTCTTTATGGATCCACTTCGCACACTGGCGGATCAGATGTCTAGCCTGACTCAAATGATGCAGGATTTGTCTGTTGAACATAGAGCCATGGCCACTTCTCATAATCCGCTTCAAAAGGATCTCTCTGAGACGGATAAGTCTGTTCAGGGTTCTATTGCCCAATCTGCCTGTAGGAACTCAGACCCCATAGCTGTCTCGTTCTACGCTCCTGAACCTATGGTCAGGCTCCCAGATACTTTTCCGGAGAGAAGGAGAAGTTCCGTTCATTCAGGAAGGGTTGTAAGTTACTTTTCTCCCTGAGACCCTGATCCTCTGGGGATGAGAGTCAACGGGTCGGGATAATTATTTTGTCGCTCAGGAAAGGTCCTCAGACTTGACCTTTTTCGTTGCCTGCTACTGCCCCTGAACGTGTGTCTGTGGACAGGTTCTTTGAGGCCTTAGGACTGATTCTTGACGATGCAAACCGGGTCGGGGTGGCAGAAGAATCTATCATGGATCTCTTCCAGGGTAAACTCACCGCCGAATGGTATTTCTCGGAATTCAGGTGGGGGCCACCGAAGTGATCTGGAACTACTCTGCACTTAGATGTCAAGTCAGGAGAGGACTGTCGGATCATCTTAAGGACGCTCTGGCTCTCCATCCACCACCCAGCTCCTTGGAGGAGGCTATGATTCAGGTCACTCATATGGATCGGAGGTTGCGGGAGAGAGGCATAATGCAACAAGAGACACCTTTATGTCTGGCTAATTCAGATGTGGCACCCTATACTGAACCTATGGAGGTAGGGGCCACCAACCTGAAGGAGAAGGAGAGGAGGCGATGACAAGAGGTTTTTTACTGTGGAGATCCTGGGCATTGGAAAAAGGATTGCCCCTCTTGCCCACCGACTAACAAGTTGCCAGGAAACGCCTAAGTCTGGGTGATTGCCGAGGAGATCACCCAGACTCTCAGGTACATTTTTCCTCATGTCAAAAAATGTTGTTGGAGGTGGAACTTTGCTTTGGGGATTGTTTCACTCCCACTTCAGCTTTCATGGACTGTGGGTAATCCATCAACTTCATTGACTCACGCTTGGTGTCTAAGTGTCAGATAGGGACATTTAGGCTTGAAACACCAATTCATATCATTGCTATTGATAAGACTCCGCTGGTTAAGAACATTGTTAATTTTGTCTCAGAGGAGTTCTTCCTCAAGGTGGGTTCCTTGCATCAGGAACGTGTCTCATGTTATGTTCTGGACAATCTTCCAGCGGGACTGGTGTTGGGATTTCCCTGGTTACGGTTACATAATCCTGTTATTAACTGGGAATCTCGGGATATTGTAAAATGGGGGCCTACTTGTTCTAAAGGTTGTCTTTCAACTGTACTGATGTCGTCCGTTGATCTGGAGGGTATTTCAGAGTACCTGAAGGATTTTAAGGCCGTATTTTCAAAAAAAGAGGATGTGATTTTACCACCACATCGCTCCTATGATTGTGCTATCAATCTCGTTCCGGGTACTAAATTGCCCAAGGCCCGTTTGTACAATTTTTCTGGCCCGGAACGTTCCGCTATGAAGGAGTATGTCTCTGACAGTTTACGTAAAGGACACATCCGTCCCTCTGTCTCTCCTGTGGCTGCTGGATTTTTTTTTTGTTAAGAAAAAAGATGGTGGTTAACACCCTTGCCTCGATTTTCGTGAACTTAAGGTTACGGTGAGAAATAATTACCCTCTCCTGCTTAGCCCCAGACAATTGGTTGAAAAGATCAGGGATAAGTGGTTGTCCAAGTTATACCTCAGGGGAGCATATAAACTTATTCATATTTGGGAGGGGGAGGAGTGGAAAATGGCATTTCTCACCTCTGAGGGTTTGTATGAAAATTTGGTTATGCCCTTTGGTCTCACCAATGTGCCAGCTATGTTTCAGGATATCTTTAACCCCTTTCTGCCATATGACGTACTATCCCATCGAGGTGACCTGGGACTTAATTCCCAGGGACGGGATAGTACATCATGGGTGATCAGCCACACTTATTACAGCTGACATCCGGCACTATGTGCCAGGAGTGGTCACGGACCACTCCCGGCACATTAATAATAATAATATTTTTTATTTATATAGCGCCAACATATTCCGCAGCACTTTACAATTAGCGGGGACATGTACAGATAATAAATTCAGTACAAGTTAAGACAATTTAAGCAGTGACATTAGGGGTGAGGTCCCGGCTCGCAAGCTTACAATCTACAGGGAAATGGAGGGACACAATAGGTGCAAAGTGCTCATTATTTCAGGTCTGGCAATTATAATAAATAGGGATTTTCATATAAAGCTGCATGATCCGGTCATCAGCCCGTGTGTTTAAGTGCAATAGTCAAGTATCAAGTGCAGTTATCGTGTGCATGGAGGGTGTGGAGACAGATGAATAGTAGGGGCAGATTCACATGCAGATAATATTTGGAAGGAGGGAACAGGACAAAGTTAGTTTACTGAGTAGTTGATGTGGTCGGCTTGTTTGAAGAGATGGGTTTTTAAAACGCGCTTGAATAGGTCGGGGCTAGGTATCAGTCTGATTGTCTGGGGAAGTGCATTCCAGAGAGCTGGCGCAGCACGAGAGAAGTCTTGGAGACGGAGGTGCGAGGTTCGGATTACAGGGGATGTTAGTCTTAGGTCATTTGTAGAACGGAGGGCACGTGTAGGGCGATAGACGGAGATGAGATATAATAATAATAATAATAATTTTTATTTATATAGCGCCAACATATTCCGCAGCGCTTTACAAATTATAGAGGGGACTTGTACAGACAATAGACATTACAGCATAACAGAAATACAGTTCAAAACAGATACCAGGAGGAATGAGGGCCCTGCTGCTCGCAAGCTACAAACTATGGGGAAAAGGGGAGACACGAGAGGTGGATGGTGACAATTGCTATAGTTATTCGGACCGGCCATAGTGTAAGGCTCAGGTGTTCATGTAAAGCTGCATGAACCAGTTAACTGCCTAAGTATGTAGCAGTATAAGGCGGTGCAGAACTGTGGAGGGCTTTGTGGGTGAGAGAGATGAGTTTATACTGAACCCCGTAGTGAATGAGTAGCCAGTGTAATGACTGGCACAAGATGGAGGCATCAGTGAAGCGGCTGGACAGAAATATGACCCTGGCTGCCGCATTCAAGATGGATTGGAGAGGAGAAAGTTTGGTAAGAGGGAGACCGATCAGAGGAGAGTTGCAGTAGTCCAGACGGGAATGAATAAGAGCGACAGTAAAGGTACCTTCACACATAACGATATCGTTGCTTTTTGTGACGTAGCTACGATATCGTTAAGGAAATCGTTCTGTGTGACAGCAACCAACGATCAGGCCCCTGCTGGGAGATCGTTGGTCGCTGAGGAAAGTCCAGAACTTTATTTCGTCGCTGGACTTCCTGCTGACATCGCTGAATCGGCGTGTGTGACACCGATCCAGCGATGTCTTCACTGGTAACCAGGGTAAACATCGGGTTACTAAGCGCAGGGCCGCGCTTAGTAACCCGGTGTTTACCCTGGTTACCAGCGTAAAAGTAAAAAAAAACAAACACTACATACTTACCTACAGCCGTCTGTCCTCCAGCGCTGTGCTCTGCACTCCTCCTGCTCTGGCTGTGAGCGTCGGTCAGCCGGAAAGCAGAGCGGTGACGTCACCGCTCTGCTCTCCGGCCGCTGTGCTCACAGCCAGAGCAGGAGGAGTGCAGAGAAGCAGAGCGCCGGTGACAGACAGCTGAAGGTAAGTATGTAGTGTTTGTTTTTTTTTACTTTTACGCTGGTAACCAGGGTAAACACCGGGTTACTAAGCGCGGCCCTGCGCTTAGTAACCCGATGTTTACCCTGGTTACCCGGGGACCTCGGCATCGTTGGTCGCTGGAGAGCGGTCTGTGTGACAGCTCTCCAGCGACCAAACAGCAACGCTGCAGCGATCCGGATCGTTGTCGGTATCGCTGCAGCGTCGCTTAGTGTGAAGGTACCTTAAGAGTCTTAGCAGTTTCAAAGGTGAGAAAAGGTCGGATTCTGGAGATGTTTTTAAGATGCAGGTGACAGGAGCGAGTGAGTGATCGGATATAGGGAGTAAAGGAAAGTTCGGTGTCGAATATCACCCCAAGACAGCGGGCATGCTGCAGGGGAGTTATGGTTGAACCCTCCAGGGTAATTTCGATGTTGGGTAGAGTGAGGTTAGTAGAAGGGAGAAACACAAGAAGTTCAGTTTTGGAGAGATTTAGTTTCAGGTAGAGGGAGACAGCAGACAGACAATCCTTGGTATTTTGAATTAGGGTAGGGGTGATGTCAGGGGAAGAAGTGTATAATTGGGTGTCATCAGCATAGAGATGGTACTGGAACCCAAATCTGCTGATTGTTTGTCCACTAGGGGCCGTGTATAGAGAGAAGAGGAGAGGCCCAGGACTGAGCCTTGCCCCCCCCTCCTGAGCCTTAACCCTCAGAACACTGCGATCAAACATGATTGCAGCGTTTCGGTGGCATAGGGAAGCATCGTGCAAGTAGGGGCTCCCTGCGTGCTTCCCTGAGACCCTCGGAACAACGCAATGTGACGGCGTTGTTCCGAGCGTCTCCTCCCTGCAGGCCCCGGATCCAAGATGGCCGCGGGGCTCCTTCCGGGTCCTGTAGGGAGGTGGCTTACAAGCGCCTACTGAGAGCAGGAGCCGGAAAGCCTCTTACACTGCCTGTCAGATCGCTGATCTAACAGTGTTGTGCAAAGTATCAGATCAGCGATCCGACACTATATAATCATGTCCCACCCTGGGACAAAGTAAAAAATAATAAATATTTAGATATGTAAAAAAAAAAAAAATCATAAATAAAGAAAAAATATATATTGTTCCAATAAATACATTTGTTTATGTAAATATAAAAAACAATAAAAGTACACATATTTAATATCGCCGCATCGGTAACGACCCGACCTATAAAACTGTCCCACTAGTTAACCCCTTCAGTGAACACCGTATAAAAAAAACAACAAAAAAAACGCTTTATTATCATACCGCCGAACAAAAAGTGGAATAACACGCGATTAAAAAGACGGATATAAATAACCATGGTACCGCTGAAAACGTCATCATGTCTCGCAAAAAACGAGCCGCCATACAGCAACATCAGCGAAAAAATTAAAATGCTTTAGTCCTCAGAATAAAGCAATGCAAAAATTTTTATTATTTATATTAAATTGTTTTTATCGTATAAAAGCGCCAAAGCGCCGTCTGATGAAGACGGTTTAACCGTTGAAACGCATTGTGGTTCAACACTAAAATCCTTGTTTTTGTCTCATTCCCAGCGCTCCTAGGACCGTTATTACTATTTACTGCATTTTGTATCCTCCTAGAAGGTTAACGGCTGGAGCTGCGGTGGACCTTTTGCTTTCAATTGTAACTGTGACCCTCACAGCGCTCCCTAGTGACCGCTTTCTTTTCCCTTGAATTTCAAAACATAAAAAAATGATATAAATGAGGTATCGCTGAAATCGTACTGACCCGAAGAATAAAACTGCTTTATCAATTTTACCACACACGGAACGGTATAAACGCCTCCCCCAAAAGAAATTAATGAATTCTGCCTCCCAAAAATCGGAATAAAAAGCGATCAAAAAATGTCACGTGCCCGAAAATGTTACCAATAAAAACGTCAACTCGTCCCGCAAAAAACAAGACCTCACATGACTCTGTGGACTCAAATATTGAAAAATTATAGCTCTCAAAATGTGGAGACGCAAAAACTATTTTTTGCAATAAAAAGCGTCTTTCAGTGTGTGACGGCGGCCAATCATAAAAATCCGCTAGAAAACCCACTATAAAAGTAAATCAAACCCCCCTTCATCAACTCCTTAGTTAGGGAAAAACAATAAAATTAAAAAAATGTATTTATTTCCATTTTCCAATTAGGGTTAGGGTTTCATTACATTTACGGTTGGGATTAGGGTTAGGGGTGTGCCAGGATTAAGGGTGTGGTTAGGGTTATTGTTGGGATTAGGGGTGTGTTGGGGTTAAGGGTGTGGTTGGGATTAGGGTTATTGGCGTGTTCGGGTTAGGGTTGGGATTAGGGTTAGTGGTGTGGTAAGGGTTACCGTTGGGATGAGGGTTAGAGGTGTGGTTAGGGTTACCGTTGGGATGAGGGTTAGGGGTGTGTTTGGATTAGGGTTTCAGTTATAATTGGGGGGTTTCCACTGTTTAGGCACATCAGGGGCTCTCCAAACGCGACATGGCTTCCGATCTCAATTCCAGTCAATTCTGCGTTGAAAAAGTAAAACAGTGCTCCTTCCTTTCCGAGCTCTCCCGTGTGCCCAAACAGTGGTTTACCCCAACATATGGGGTATCAGCGTACTCAGGACACATTGGACAACAACTTTTGGGGGTCCAATTTCTCTTGTTAACCTTGGGAAAATAAAAATTTGGGGGCTAAAAAATTATTTTTGTGGGAAAAAATGATTTTTTATTTTCACGGCTCTGCGTTATAAACTGTAGTGAAACACTTGGGGGTTTAAAGTTCTCACAACACATCTAGATAAGTTCCTTGGGGGGGTCTAGTTTCCAATATGGGGTCACTTGTGGTTTTTTTTTACTGTTTAGTTACATCAGAGGCTCTGCAAACGCAATGTGACGCCTGCAGACCATTCCATCTAAGTCTGCATTCCAAATGGCGCTCCTTCGCTTGCGAGCTCTGCCATGCGCCCAAATGGTGGTTCCCCCCCACATACGGGGTATCAGCGTACTCAGGACAAATTGCACAACAACTTTTCGTGTCCATTTTCTCCTGTTACCCTTGGGAAAATAAAACAAATTGGAGCTGAAGTAAATTTTTTGTGTAAAAAGTTAAATGTTAATTTTTTTTAAACATTCCAAAAATTCCTGTGAAACACCTGAAGGGTTAATAAACTTCTTGAAAGTGGTTTTGAGCACCTTGAGGGGTGCAGTTTTTAGACTGGTATCACTTTTTGGTATTTTCTATCATATAGACCCCTCAAAGTGACTTCAAATGTGACGTGGTCTCTAAAACAAATGGTGTAAAAATGAGAAATTGTTGGTCAACTTTTAACCCTTATAACTCCCTAACAAAAAAAATGTTGGTTCCAACATTGTGTGCTGATGTAAAGTAGACATGTGGGAAATGTTACTTATTAAGTATTTTGTGTGACATCTCTCTGTGATTTAAGGACATAAAAATTCAAAGTTGGAAAATTGCGAAATTTTCAAAATGTTCGCCAAATTTCCATTTTTTCACAAATAAACGCAGGTAATATTAACCTTTTTTTTTTACCACTATCATGAAGTACAATATGTCACGAGAAAACATTGTCAGAATCACCGGGATCCGTTGAAGCGTTCCAGAGTTATAACCTCATAAAGGGACAGTGGTCAGAATTGTAAAAATCGGCCCGGTCATTAACGTGCAAACCACCCCCCTCGGGGGTAAAGGGGTTAATAATGTTTTTTCTGACTTCATCGGGCACTTTGTGGTAATATATTTAGATGAGATCCTGGTATTTTCATCTGATAAGGAATCTTGGGTCATCTGTGTGGGGTTCTCCAGAGGTTACAGGAGAATTTGCTGTTCGCTAAACCTGAGAAGTGTGTATTTTTTATCCAAGAGCTGTCTTTTCTTGGGGTCATTCTGTTTGCTAAAGGGTTTTGCATGGACCCTGGAAAAGTACAGGCCATTATTAATTAGGTGCAACCCAAAGGCCTGAGAGGGCTTCAGCACTTTTTGGGGTTTGCTAATTATTACCGGAGATTTAATAAAGGGTTTTCTCAGGTGGTCAAGTCTCTCACTGATCTCTCTCGTAAGGGGGCTGATCTTAAAAACTGGTCAGTCTCGGCAGTTACAGCATTTTTGTTCATTGAAAAAATGTTTTATGTCTGCTCCTGTGTTGGTCCAGCCCGATCCGTCTGAACCATTCATTGTTGAGGTAGTCGCATCATAGGTGGGAGTGGGGGCAGTTTTGTCTCAGGGACCCGCCACTTTTACTAACTTGAGGCCTTGTGCATTTTTCTTCAAGAAATTTTCTCCTGCTGAGAGAAATTATGTCAGGAATCGTGAGTTATTAGCCATAAAACTGGCTTTTGAAGAATGGAGGCACTTTTTGGAGGGGGCTGTTCATCGGATTAGAGTGATTATGGACCACAAGAACGTGTCCTACATTGAGTTGGCTAAATGCTTATCTCCTAGGCAGGCGAGATGGTCACTTTTTTTTCCATCACCTTTCGGCCTGGTTACAAGAATGTCAAGGCCGATGCCTTGTCTCGCAGTTTTGATCCAGTATCACCCACTCATCCTCCTTCCTCCATTCTTCAGCATGGGGTGGTCATCGATGGGGTATCCTCCGAGTTGGAGCGGGAGATTCATGAGGCTCAGATTCTTGCTCCTCCATCATTGCCTGAGAATAAGTAAGCTCTTCGTCACTGTTCAGTATCGGTTTAGAGTTCTTTGGGAGTTTCAGAACTCTGCTCTCAGTGGGCATCCAGGGGTTTCAGCTACCCGGAGAGCTATGCCTAGACTGTTCTGGTGGTCCTCCATGTCTTCTGACATCGCCAGGTTTGTGTCTGCTTGTGATACCTGTGCCTGTGCTAAAAGCTCCTGTAACCGACTGGCCGGGGAATTGGTGCCATTGCCAATTCCGGATAGACTTCGGACTCATATGTCCGTGGATTTTATCACTGATCTCCCTCCTCCCAATGGCAAAACTGTGGTCCGGGTAGTGGTTGACAGATTTAGTAAACAGGTGCATTTTGTACTGTTGACAGGACTACCTAAGGCTGAAACTTTATCCAAGTTATTTATTGAGCATGTGGTGCAGTTGCATGGTGTGCTCTGAATTTGGTGTCTGATAGAGGGGTACAATTTGTGGCCAAGTTCTGGATGGCTTTTGTAAGAGACTGGGTATTGATTTGACCTTCTCCTCTGCCTGCCATCCTGAAACCAACGGGCAGATGGAGAGAACCAACCAGTCACTTGAACAAATTTTGCGGGGTCTTGCCACGTCTCGGCAAGATCAGCGTCGGACTGGAGCACCTTGGGCCCACCAGAGAAAATCATTCTTGGGCCCACTATGTAGCTACATAGAAATAGATACAAGACCACCAATTGTGCGGTAAAAAGCGCTAATATTACGGTATAATATAAGGTAGTTCACGTCTTAATAATGTAGCAAGGGTTGGGGTAGCCCCCTCACAGAATATAATGTAGCCCCCTCATAAAATATAATGCGGTCCCCTCTCATAGAATATAATGCAGCACCGCACAAAATATAATGCAACCCCCTCAGGTATGACACAGTCCCCACCATAGAATATAATGTAGCACCCCCATAGGGTATAATGCAGTCCCCCTCATATAGTATAATGCAACCCACGATAGAATATAATGTAGTCCCCTGAGAAAATGCAGTTCCACCACAGAATATAATGCAGCCCCCCCACAGAGTATACTGTAGCCCTCTCAGAAAATATGATGTAGCCCCAATAATATAATGTAGTCCCCTGAGAGAATAATGCAGCCCCACCACAGAATATAATGCAGCCCCCCATAGAGTATACTGTAACCCCTCATATAATATGATGTAGCAACCCATAATATAATGTAGTACCCTGAGTATAATGCAGTCCCCCCACAGAATATAATGCAGCCCCCCAGGGCAGTATTTAGAGTTTCTGCTGCCCTAGGCACTTTTAGTGCTGCCTCCCCCTTTGGTGAGCATGACACTATCGGCAGTGACTTTGGCAAGAATCGCTGATGTGAAAGTCGCCTTTTGCAGCAGATCCGGCAGTTTTTCTGCATCTGCCGCGTAACAGATCACTTACAGCCACCCTGCGTTTGGCTTCATTAATTCCCTTTGGGATTTGCGGCACTTGCCGTGATCTGGCAAATGCAGTACCATACTGTATAATGGCCACACATGATGCTCAATACTGTATAATGGCCACACATGATGCTCCATAGTGTATAATGGCCACACATGATGCTACATAATGTATAATGGCCGCACATAGCGCTCCATACTGTATAATGGCCACACATAGTAAAATAGCAACATAGTTAGTAAGGCCGAAAAAAGACATTTATCCATCCAGTTCAGCCTATATTCCATCATAATAAATACCCAGATCTACTTCCTTCTACAGAACCTAATAATTGTATGATACAATATTGTTCTGCTCCAGGAAGACATCCAGGCCTCTCTTGAACCCCTCGACTGAGTTCGCCATCACCACCTCCTCAGGCAAGCAATTCCAGATTCTCACATGATGCTCCATACTGTATAACGGCCACACATAGCGCTCCATACTGTATAACGGCCACACACAGTTCTCCATACTGTATAATGATCCCACATGATGCTCAATACTGTATAATGGCCACACATGATGCTCCATAATGTATAATGGCCACACACAGTGCTCCATACTGTATAATGGCCACACATAGCGCTCTATACTGTATAATGGCCACACATAGTGCACCATACTGTATAATGGCCACACACAGTTCTCCACACTGTATAATGGCCACACATAGCGCTCTACACTGTATATTGGCCACACATAGTGCTCCATACTGTATAATGATCCCACATGATGCTCAATACTGTATAATGACCCCCCCTCCTGTATGCATGGCTCATATTCCCCCTCCTGTATGCATGGCTCATATTCCCCCCCCTGTATGCATGGCTCATATTCCCCCTCTTGTATGCATGGCTCATATTCCTCCCCCCCTGTATGCTTGGCTCATATTCCCCCCCTGAATGCATGGCTCATATTCCCCCCCCCCCCCGAATGCATGGCTCATATTCCCCCCTGAATGCATGGCTCATATTCCCCCCCCTCCCCTGAATGCATGGCTTATCTCTCCACCTCCCCCCCCCCAGCTCCCCCTCCTGCTCCTGACCTGCTCCTATCTTGCATGGCGCGCCGGCTTATGTCCTCCTTCATCCCCCCGTCCCTCCGTCCCTCATACTCACCTGACCCGTCCTGTTGTGAATTCTGCTTTTGGATTCCCTCCAGTGGTTGTAGGTGGGAATGCAGTTGTCTCTGAGTCACAGTCCTGGCCAGGTGTATCTGCTGATTGCAGTTCTGACTGGGATATTTAGGTGTGCAGGATTCTTTAGTCCTTGCCAGTTGTCAATGTTTCTTGTGAAGTGTTGGAGCACTTTCTGGCTTCTCCTGCTTAGCTGCCAATTCAGCAAAGATAAGTGTCTGTTTCTTTTTCTGTGGCACACATGCAGTGTGCTTATATTCTGTGCTATTCATTTGTTTTTCTCTTGTCCAGCTTAGACTGTGTCAGTGTTTTCTCAGTCTTGTTGGATTCTCTGGAGTTGCAGATATACGCTCCACATCTTTAGTTAGATGGTGGTGTTTTTGTATTTTCTGCTGTGGATATTTTTGGAAGGATTTTTAATACTGACCGCTTAGTATCCTGTCCTATCCTTCCTGTTTAGCTAGTGTGGCCTCATTTGCTAAAATCCTGTTTCCTGCCTGCGTGTGTCTTTTCCTCTACTACTCACAGTCAATATTTGTGGGGGGCTGCCTATCCTTTGGGGTTCTGCTCTGAGGCAAGGTAGAATTCCTATTTCCATCTATAGGGGTATTTAGTCCTTTGGCTGTGTCGAGGTGTCTAGGTTTTGTTAGGCACACCCCACGGCTACTTCTAGTTGCGGTGTTCAGGGTTTGCGGTCAGTATAGTTACCACCTACTCCAGTGAAAGTTTTCATGCTGCTCCAAGGCCACCTGATCATAACACCGTCCCTCATATGCATATTCATGACCTTAATGAGTGGTACCACGTGACCGCTCATTCAGGAGAAGCTGCCGACGCCAAGACCAGGCATCGCTGGAGCAGGTGGGTGAGTATCGTCTTCAAGGAGAGTGGGAGGGAGGCGGGGGGGGGGTTGGGGCCCTTGAGCGGGGGGGGGGGGGAGGGGCCACACAGCAGGTGTCAGTGTCTGGGCCCACCAGAGAATCACGATTAAGGGAGCTTAGTTTCCAGAAATTCGTTGAACCCATATGGTTCGTGCTGAAGTCTGTGTCCTCTATGCTTAAAGTTTGTGAATAAAGAAAACTATTTTTAACGGATTCAGTGAAGCTGGACATTCTCTTCTTTTTTTGGATTTTATACGCCCGGACACAGCGGGTCCGTGCTCCTGAAGTTTGGTTTATGCATCACAGGTGAGCTGGCTTATAATTTCTCCTCTCCTGGACGCCCACATGGCTCTTCTCCTGAAGCACCCCCACGGCTCTTCTCCTGAAGCACCCACACGGCTCTTCTCCTGAGTCGCCCCCACGGCTCCTCTAATGAGACGCCCCCACGGCTCCTCTCCTGAGACGCCCCCACGACTCCTCTCCTGAGACGCCTACAGGGATCTTCTCCTGAGACGCCCACAGGGATCTTCTCCTGAGACGCCCCCACGGCTCCTCTCCTGAGACGCCCCCACGACTCCTCTCCTGAGACGCCTGTTGTGAATTCTGCTCTTGGGCTCCCTCCGGTGGTTGTTGATGGTAATGCAGTTATTCCTGAGCAGCAGTCTTGGACAGGTGTTTCTGCTAATTGCAATTCGGACTGGGGTATTTAGCTGTGCAGGACTCATTAGTCCTTGCCAGTAGTCAATGTTCCTTTGGAAGTGTTGGTCCTCTGCCTGGCCCCTCCTGCTTGCTGCCAATGCAGCTAAGATAAGTGTTTTCTTCATTTTTTAGACACACTGCCGTGTGTTTATTTTCTGTGCTTATCTTGTTTCTATTTTGTTCCTGCTAGACTGTGCCTGTTGTTTTTCTCAGTCTAGTTGGACTCGCTGGAGTCGCAGATATACTCTCCACACCTTTAGTTAGGTGGTGGAGTTTTTGTATTTTTCTGCTGTGGATATTTTGTAGTGTACTATGCTGACCGCATAGTATCCTGTACTATCCTTTCCTATCTAGGTAGAAGTGGCCTCCTTTGCTTATCCCTGTTTTCTGTCTGCGTGTGTCTTTTCCTCTCCTACTCACAGTCATTATTTTGGGGGGCTAACTATCTTTTGGGGGTCTACTCTGAGGCAAGAGAGTTTTTCCTATTTCCATCTTTAGGGATATTTTGTTCTTAGGCTGTGTTGAGGTGTCTAGGTCTGGTTAGGCACACCCCACAGCTACTTCTAGTTGCATTGATAGGATCAGGGTTTGCGGTCAGTAAAGTTACCACTGCTCCAGCGAAGGTCATTTCATGCTGCTCCAAGGCCACCTGATCATAACAGACGCCCCCACGGCTCCTCTCCTGAGACGCCCCCACGACTCCTCTCCTGAGACGCCCACAGGGATCTTCTCCTGAGACGCCCCCACGGCTCCTCTCCTGAGACACCCCCACGACTCCTCTCCTGAGACGCCCCCACGACTCCTCTCCTGAGACGCCCACAGGGATCTTCTCCTGAGACGCCCCCACGGCTCCTCTCCTGAGACGCCCACAGGGATCTTCTCCTGAGACACCCCCACGGCTCCTCTCCTGAGACGCCCCCACGACTCCTCTCCTGAGACGCCCCCACGCCTCCTCTCCTGAGACACCCACAGGGATCTTCTCCTGAGACGCCCCCACGGCTCCTCTCCTGAGACGCCCCCACGACTCCTCTCCTGAGACGCCCCCACGACTCCTCTCCTGAGACGCCCACAGGGATCTTCTCCTGAGACGCCACCACGGCTCCTCTCCTGAGACGCCCACAGGGATCTTCTCCTGAGACACCCCCACGGCTCCTCTCCTGAGACGCCCCCACAACTCCTCTCCTGAGACGCCCACAGGGACCTTCTCCTGAGACGCCCCCACGGCTCCTCTACTGAGACGCCCACAGGGATCTTCTCCTGAGATGCCCCCACGGCTCCTCTCCTGAGACGCCCCACGACTCCTCTCCTGAGACGCCCCCACGACTCCTCTCCTGAGACGCCCCCACGACTCCTCTCCTGAGACGCCCCCACGACTCCTCTCCTGAGACGCCCCCACGACTCCTCTCCTGAGACGCCCCCACGACTCCTCTCCTGAGACGCCCCCACGACTCCTCTTCTGAGACGCCCCCACGGCTCCTCTCCTGAGACGCCCCCACGACTCCTCTTAAGATTGCACTCACCAGATGTAGCTGAGTTGAAGCATTGAAAGGATTCGCTGCAGCAGATCCACGAGTCCAGGAAGGACCAGCCGTTAGATACAGATTGGGAAAATTGTGGTAAATTTCTGCGCTGCTGAATCACTAGAATTCCAGAATTATTAGTACATGTGGCTTTATTATTCTAGGCACGGAACATCCTGTGGTGTTTCCTGATGAAGGAATCGTGAACTCTGAAACGCGTAGAATAATAAAGTCACGTGTACTAATAATTCTGGAATTCTAGCGATTCAGCAGCGCAGAAATTTACCACAATTCTCCCAATCTGTACCATGAAATATCTGAGAGCTTCAAGTGTGGGGTGAAAAAAGCGCGAGTTCAGGCCGATGCAGAACGGTCCCAGCACTCACCACATCCTCGTACTCGGTGTCGTTGATGTTATACTGACAAGCTACATCCACCGGGGGGAAAGTCGAAGACCAGCCACTCTCAGTGCAGTTCCGATTCACAGTGCCTGATATAAAGCAGAATATACAGAGCAATGACTAATGACAGCCAGCAGCGCACACATATACCACAGCCAAGTATCAGCCCCTCTACAAAATCAGTGAACCTGGTAAAGGAAGCCCCAGGTCACCCTCTATTGCCGGACCCCCTCAGGAGGGAGCATTGATGTCCAGCTCACCCTTTATACACGTATGTGCCACTTATGGGCCAGTGTCGTCTGCGTGCTGCACTCACCTGTGATGCCTGTAATGAGCTGCAGGACCTCCGGACATGGGAGAGAAATGGTGTGACCAGCAAGTGTTGGTGGCCAGCAACTGAGGTTATCCCACATTCCGGCGCAGCCTGCAAAACAATCAAAGTCAATATGATAGAATATATGGAAGTAAAGTCTGTGCCGAATGCACTCACACCTTGTCACGATAATATAAATATGCCACATTTTGAGTATACACCTAGAAGGTTCTATGGCTTTTCAGACACATGCTGTGGGCTTTCTGACCCCCCTCTTTACACTGCCTAGAAAGCTCTTCTTTTCACTGCTCCCTCCCCCCAGCATGCAGCTGTAATGTGAAACCAGTGTGCTGTGAACAGGCCTACTCAGCTTTGTGTAAGAGCATGGTCGGTGGGGTGCATTCCCTTTGTTCCTTAAACTGGTATATAATTGTGCAGCTTAGGTCTGGAAGCAGGACAAATACATTTTTGGCCTCTGCATCGGCCGGGCCATCACCCAGTGCGTTATCTAGTTTCCCGTACCCTTGGAATCCAAGAAACGAATTACTGCTTACCCGCATTGCACAGCCAGATCATGTTTCGTCTTAATAGAATGCTAATCTCAAAACAAGATCAATAGTAGTTCCGTCATCGCTATACGAGGATGGATCCTGGAGCTACGGCGGATATGAATGTTCCGTAACTCTTAGTCCCTCTGAGAAAGTAGGAGTGCATTCCATAGCTCCGCCCCCTCAGTGATGTCACGAGCAGGTGTATAAGACAGTGAGACATTTTGCTTTAGCTTTTGTACAAGGAACTAGCTGAGAGACACACATCTGTGATGCATTGGGACATATGCTCCCCTTCCTCCCAGCCGCAAGGTCAGCCATGATATGAGAGAACTGTAAGTCTATTTTCTTCCTTTAATCCCTTTTTATTTTGTAATTATCTGTATATACATAATGGTCTCATTTTATAATATCTTTTTACACTTTTGTAAACACTGCCTACCTTTAGGAGTAAAATATATAAAATTACTAGCTTCGTTTCTCCTTGCTCTATAAGGTACTCTCACATCCTCTGAAGCAAATATAACTCTCATTATTCTCCCCTGCTTGCGCCGATCGCCGACAGAGCAGGGGAAAATGATGAGAGCAGTGTTTCGCGCCCGGCGCTGGGGAACAGCGCATACTGTAACGCTTCTTCCTTGGCGCCCGTCCTTGTGGTATTGATGCGGCACATGCATGCCATACAAATTATAAACACGGACATTGACATCTCCGGTACCGGACATATCAGGTCATGTGAACGGGGCCTTATAGTGGGTTTTCATGATTGGCAGCAGTCACACAGTAAAAGACGCTTTTTATTGCAAAAAATTGTTTTTGCATCACCACATATTGAGAGCTATAATTTTTCCATATTTTGGTCCAGAGTCATGTGAGGTCTTGTTTTTTGTGGGACGAGTTGACGCTTTTATTAGAAATATTTTTGGCCACTTGACATTTTTTGATCGCTTTCTATTCCGATTTTAGGGAGACAGAATGAATAAAAACCAGCAATTCATGAATTTCTTTCTTTTTTTGGGGGGGTAGAGGGGGCTTACACTGCTCCTCACCCACCTCGTCTTCACTGAAGCTGTAAGTGCTGGGCCAGACCCCAATACCTGATGCTTGGCCCATGGCGGACTGCTGCTGGGCCATTAGAACAGGTTCTACTGTGGGTCCATTGATCAGTCACCTACCTGTGTTCCTATTCTTACTCTGTTACTACACAGATCAGAGAAAACAGGAATAAACTGTGCAGAAAGCTGAAGTGTAAGCACACAGTATAAGAAGGGTGCAATGCACTGAGAGGATAAAACCTGATGGGAGGAGCAGTATATTTCTTTATTTTTAATGGGAATGAAGGGGTTATTCAAATTTGTACATACTTTTAACTTTTTTTGAAAAATCTTTTACTTTACTTCTTAGTCCCCAAAGACGGACCTCAACGCTGATGATCTGGCCAATTACATAAAAAGAAAAAAATGACCATATCCAAAAGGAAATTATGGTAGACTGGGACAATATCCTCAGAAATAAGAATACAGATAATAAATGGGAAATGTTTAAGAACATCCTAAATAGGCAGTGTAAGCGGTTTATACCTTGTGGGAATAAAAGGACTAGAAATAGGAAAAACCCAATGTGGCTAAACAAAGAAGTAAGACAGGCAATTAACAGTAAAAAGAAAGCATTTGCACTACTAAAGCAGGATGGCACCATTGAAGCTCTAAAAAACTATAGGGAGAAAAATACTTTATCTAAAAAACTAATTAAAGCTGCCAAAAAGGAAACAGAGAAGCACATTGCTAAGGAGAGTAAAACTAATCCCAAACTGTTCTTCAACTATATCAATAGTAAAAGAATAAAAACTGAAAATGTAGGCCCCTTAAAAAATAGTGAGGAAAGAATGGTTGTAGATGACGAGGAAAAAGCTAACATATTAAACACCTTCTTCTCCACGGTATTCACGGTGGAAAATGAAATGCTAGGTGAAATCCCAAGAAACAATGAAAACCCTATATTAAGGGTCACCAATCTAACCCAAGAAGAGGTGCGAAACCTGCTAAATAAGATTAAAATAGATAAATCTCCGGGTCCGGATGGCATACACCCACGAGTACTAAGAGAACTAAGTAATGTAATAGATAAACCATTATTTCTTATTTTTAGTGACTCTATAGCGACAGGGTCTGTTCCGCAGGACTGGCGCATAGCAAATGTGGTGCCAATATTCAAAAAGGGCTCTAAAAGTGAACCTGGAAATTATAGGCCAGTAAGTCTAACCTCTATTGTTGGTAAAATATTTGAAGGGTTTCTGAGGGATGTTATTCTGGATTATCTCAATGAGAATAACTGTTTAACTCCATATCAGCATGGGTTTATGAGAAATCGCTCCTGTCAAACCAATCTAATCAGTTTTTATGAAGAGGTAAGCTATAGGCTGGACCACGGTGAGTCATTGGACGTGGTATATCTCGATTTTTCCAAAGCGTTTGATACCGTGCCGCACAAGAGGTTGGTACACAAAATGAGAATGCTTGGTCTGGGGGAAATTGTGTGTAAATGGGTTAGTAACTGGCTTAGTGATAGAAAGCAGAGGGTGGTTATAAATGGTATAGTCTCTAACTGGGTCGCTGTGACCAGTGGGGTACCGCAGGGGTCAGTATTGGGACCTGTTCTCTTCAACATATTCATTAATGATCTGGTAGAAGGTTTACACAGTAAAATATCGATATTTGCAGATGATACAAAACTATGTAAAGCAGTTAATACAAGAGAAGATAGTATTCTGCTACAGATGGATCTGGATAAGTTGGAAACTTGGGCTGAAAGGTGGCAGATGAGGTTTAACAATGATAAATGTAAGGTTATACACATGGGAAGAGGGAATCAATATCACCATTACACACTGAACGGGAAACCACTGGGTAAATCTGACAGGGAGAAGGACTTGGGGATCCTAGTTAATGATAAACTTACCTGGAGCAGCCAGTGCCAGGCAGCAGCTGCCAAGGCAAACAGGATCATGGGGTGCATTAAAAGAGGTCTGGATACACATGATGAGAGCATTATACTGCCTCTGTACAAATCCCTAGTTAGACCGCACATGGAGTACTGTGTCCAGTTTTGGGCACCGGTGCTCAGGAAGGATATAATGGAACTAGAGAGAGTACAAAGGAGGGCAACAAAATTAATAAAGGGGATGGGAGAACTACAATACCTAGATAGATTAGCGAAATTAGGATTATTTAGTCTAGAAAAAAGACGACTGAGGGGCGATCTAATAACCATGTATAAGTATATAAGGGGACAATACAAATATCTCGCTGAGGATCTGTTTAAACCAAGGAAGGTGACGGGCACAAGGGGGCATTCTTTGCGTCTGGAGGACAGAAGGTTTTTCCACCAACATAGAAGAGGATTCTTTACTGTTAGGGCAGTGAGAATCTGGAATTGCTTGCCTGAGGAGGTGGTGATGGCGAACTCAGTCGAGGGGTTCAAGAGAGGCCTGGATGTCTTCCTGGAGCAGAACAATATTGTATCATACAATTAGGTTCTGTAGAAGGACGTAGATCTGGGGATTTATTATGATGGAATATAGGCTCAACTGGATGGACAAATGTCTTTTTTCGGCCTTACTATGTTACTATGTCCCAATCCCCTCATACCGTGCACTGTCCTCCCTCCCCCATCTCGCTCACACTCTGAGTTTGGATCAGTCACGGAAGAAGTGATCAGGCTCTTTGCATCTTCTCACCCTACTACTTGCACACGTGACCCTTTTCCCTCACATCTCCTCCAGTCAATTTCCCAGCTGTCACTACTCACCTAACTAAAATATTCAACCTCTCTCTCTCTCTCCCGGTATCGTTCCCTCCTCATTTAAAGATGCCAGCATACATCGACATCTTAAATCATCCCTCGACCAAAACCTTGCTGCTAACTATAGACCCGTCTCCAATCTTCCTTCATCTCTAAACTCCTGGGACACTTGGTCCACTCCCACATAATCCGCTGTCTCTTGGATAACGCTCTTCTTCTCCTCTTGACCCTTTACAACCTGGTTTCTGCTCTTTATACTCTACTGAAGCTGCCCTCACCTTAAGTCTCTAATGATCTAATAACAGCTAAATCCAAAGGTCATTGCTCTCTGCTGATTCTCCTGGATCTCTCTGCCGCATTTGATACTGTGGATCACCAGCTCCTCCTCACTATGCTCTGCTCCATCGGCCTCAAGGACGCCGTTCTCTCCTGGTTCTCCTCCTATCTCTCTGACCGCTCCTTCACTGTATCTTTTGCTGGTTCCTCTTCCTCTCACCTTCCGCTTACTGTTGGGGTTCCTCAATGATCAGTCCTAGGCCCCCTCCTCTTCTCTTTGTATACTGCCCCTATTGGACAAACAATCAGTAGATTTGGCTTTCTGTACCATCTCTATGCTGATGACCCCAATTATACAATTGTACTCTTGACATCACACCCAGTGGCGTAGGAAGGGGAGTGCGGGGGGGGCGGTCCGCCCCGGGCGGCACAATGCTGGGGGCGGCCGGCGCTGCAGGAGAAGAAGATAAAAAAAAAAAAAAAAAAGACGCCCCTTTAAATCTTCGGGCGGCGCCGTCCGCCGCCACGACCAGGGCCAGCTCCCCCCACCCCCGGGTCCCGCCCCCCGCTCTAAGGCTATATTCACACTTTGCGGATTTTGCTGCGGATCCGCAGCGGATTTGACCGCTGCGGATCCGCAGCAGTTTCCCATGAGTTTACATTTCAATGTAAACCTATGGGAAACAAAAAACGCTGTGCACATGCTGCAGAAAAATCCGCGCGGAAACGCTGCGGATTACATTCCGCAGCATGTCACTTCTTTTCTGCGGATTTTCAGCTGCTCCAATAGAAAACTGCAGTTGAAAATCCGCAGAAGAAAACGCAGTAAAAACCGCGATAAATCCGCAGTAAAAACCGCGATGGGTTTTCACTGCGGATTTTGCAATTCCGCTGCTGAAAAATCCGCAGTGGAATCTGCAAAGTGTGCACATAGCCTAATACTCACCTCTCCTGGTTCCTGCGGCTTCAGCGTCCTCTGACTCTGCGACGTCTCAGAGCAGAGGGCGCGATGACGTCACTACTGTGCGCGCCGCTCTGCCTCTCTGTCCTGAGCGTCGCAGAGCCGGAGAGACGCTGACTGCACCGGACCTGCGCTGGGAACGGGAGAGGTGAGGATTTTACTTTTTTTTTTTTTCTTTATGTCTGACTGTCTGGGGCTGGGGCAATGCTGGAGACCATGGGGCAATACTGGAGACCATGGGGCAGATTGCTGGACACACTGGGGCAATACTGGAGACCATGGGGCAGATTGCTGGACACACTGGGGCAGTACTGGAGACCATGGGGCAGAATGCTGGACACACTGGGGCAATACAGGAGACCATGGGGCAGATTGCTGGACACACTGGGGCAATACAGGAGACCATGGGGCAGATTGCTGGACACACTGGGGCAGTACTGGAGACCATGGGGCAGAATGCTGGACACACTGGGGCAATACAGGAGACCATGGGGCAGATTGCTGGACACACTGGGGCAATACAGGAGACTATGGGGCAGATTGCTGGACACACTGGGGCAATACAGGAGACCATGGAGCAGATTGCTGGACACACTGGGGCAATACAGGAGACCATGGGGCAGAATGCTGGACACACTGGGGCAATACTGGAGACCATGGGGCAGATTGCTGGACACACTGGGGCAATACATGAGACTATGGGACAGATTGCTGGACACACTGGGGCAATACTGGAGACCATGGGGCAGAATGCTGGACACACTGGGGCAGTACAGGAGACCATGGGGCAGAATGCTGGACACACTGGGGCAATACTGGAGACCATGGGGCAGAATGCTGGACACAGTGGGGCAGTACAGGAGACTATGGGGCAGATTGCTGGACACACTGGGGCAATACAGGAGACCCTGGGGCAGAATGCTGGACATACTGGGGCAATACAGGAGACTATGGGGCAGATTGCTGGACACACTGGGGCAATACAGGAGACCATGGGGCAGATTGCTGGACACACTGGGGCAATACAGGAGACCATGGGGCAGATTGCTGGACACACTGGGGCAATACAGGAGACCATGGGGCAGATTGCTGGACACACTGGGGCAATACATGAGACCATGGGGCAGATTGCTGGACACACTGGGGCAATACAGGAGACCATGGGGCAGATTGCTGGACACACTGGGGCAATACAGGAGACTATGGGGCAGATTGCTGGACACACTGGGGCAATACAGGAGACTATGGGGCAGATTGCTGGACACACTGGGGCAATACAGGAGACCATGGGGCAGATTGCTGGACACACTGGGGCAATACAGGAGACCATGGGGCAGATTGCTGGACACACTGGGGCAATACAGGAGACTATGGGGCAGATTGCTGGACACACTGGGGCAATACTGGAGACCATGGGGCAGAATGCTGGACACACTGGGGCAATACTGGAGACCATGGGGCAGAATGCTGGACACACTGGGGCAATACTGGAGACCATGGGGCAGAATGCTGGACACACTGGGGCAATACAGGAGACTATGGGGCAGAATGCTGGACACACTGAATACTGGAGACCATGGGGCAGATTTCAGGACACATTGAGGCAATGCTGGAGACCCTGGGGCAGACTTCTGGACATACTGGGGCAATACTGGAGACAATGGGGCAGATTGCTGGACACACCGGGGCAATACTGGAGACCATGGGGCAGAATGCTGGACACACTGGGGCAATACAGGAGACCATGGGGCAGATTGCTGGACACACTGGGGCAATACTGGAGACCCTGGGGCAGATTGCTGGACACACTGGGGCAATACTGGAGACCCTGGGGCAGATTTCTGGACAGATTGAGGCAATGCTGGAGACCCTGGGGCAGACTTCTGAACACACTGGGGCAATGCTGGACACTGGGGCAGATTGCTGGACACACTGGGGGTAATATACTGGACACACTGGGGCAATGCTGGACACTGGGGGTAATATGCTGGACACACTGGGGCAGACTGCTGGACAAACTGGGGAAAGGCTGGACACTGGGGCAGATTGCTGGACACACTGAGGGCAGATTGCTGGACACACTGGGGGTAATATGCTGGACATACTGGGGCAGATTGCTGGACACACTGGGGGTAATATGCTGGACACACTGGGGCAGATTGCTGGACAACATGGGGGTAATATGCTGGACACACTGGGGCAGATTGCTGGACAACATGGGGGTAATATGCAGGACACACTGGGGGCAGGACTTGAGGCATGGGCAGAATGTAGATACGGGGCATGATTGGAGACACGGGGCAGGATTGGATCATGGGGCAGGACGGATACGATGGAGGCTGGTGGGGCAGGATGGGGAGATCATATGGGGTAGAATGGATACTCATGAGGGCAGGATGCGAGAACATATGGCTGGAGCCAGGAATGAGATAAACGGGGCCAGGGTGGGGAATATTATTACCATAGGGGCTAATTAAGGGATATTATTACTGCAGTGATGTATTTATTTTATTTTTTGAGTATACTGTTTTAAATGGGGGGGCGGTCCTGTTACTGTGCAGAGTGACACTATATCACCTTTTTTTCTTCATGTGGTGTAATGTAGAAGTTGTGAAAAATTAAGTAATGTGTTCTGCAAGCGGAGCTCGAGATAACTGTGTTATTTCGTGCCAAACTCGGGAACAGCCCCGGGCGGCAAAAGCTCTAGCTACGCCTCTGATCACACCTGCATTATTACAGATACTAGTGATTGTCTTACCGCTGTCTCTAACATCATGTCCTCCCTCTATCTAAAACTGGACCTGTAAAAAACTGAACTCCTTGTGTTTCCTCCCTATATTAACCTACCTTTGCCTGACATTGTTATTTCCATGTGTGGTTCCACGATTACTCCCCAGCAACATGCCCGCTGCCTTGGGCTCATACTTGATTCAGATCTTTCTTTCACCCCCAACATCTGATCACTCGCTCGCTCTTGTCATCTACACTTCAAAAACTCTTCAGGAATTCAACCTTTTCTTACTTTCTGCAAAAACTGTTACTGTTTCTCTTATTCATTCTTGTCTGGACTATTGTAACTCTACTAATCGGCCTCCCTCTTACAAAACTCTCCATTCTCCAATCCATCCTAAATGTTGAAGCCTGGATCATATTCCTCACCAACCGTTACACCGATGCCTCTACCCTGTAACAGTCATTGCACTGGTTACCTGTGGTGAAATATGTGTATATATATTTTCCCCCTCACTCCTCTCATTTTCCCCCTCACTCCTCTCATTCCCCTCTATCACTTGTCATTTCGACCTCACATCTGTCATTTTCCGATCACTCCACTATTTTCCCTCACTCCTCTCATATTGCACTCACACCTTTTCATTTTTACCTCACACCCCTCATTTTCCCCTCAGTATATACATGTTTCTCATCTCATTTATATATACACCTGTATGTCATCTCCTGTATATAGTATATACCTGTATGTCATCTCCTCTGTAAATAGTATATACCTGCTGTATGTCATCTCCTCCTGTATTTTGTATATACCTATGTGTCATCTCCTCCTGTATATAGTATATACCTGTATGTCATCTCTTCTGTATATAGTATATACCTGTATGTCATCTCTTCCTATATCTACTATATAATTGTGTAAGGGTCACTTCCGTCTGTCTGTCTTTCTGTCTGTTTGTCACAGAAATTCATTGGTCGCGGCCTCTGTCTGTCATGGAAATCCAAGTCACTGATTGGTCGCGGCAAAACAGCCACGACCAATCAGCGACGGGCACAGTCCGGAAGAAAATGGCCGCTCCTTCCTCCCCGCAGTCAGTGCCCGGTGCCAGCATACTCCCCTCCAGTCAGCGCTCACACAGGGTAAATGGCAGCGTTGACCGCGGTGTAACGCACTCCATTAACGCTGCTATTAACCCTGTGTGACCAACTTTTTACTATTCATGCGGCCTATGCAGCATGAATAGTAAAAAGATCTAATGTTAAAAATAATTAAAAATAAAAAATAATTATATACTCACCGTCCATCGGCCCCTCGGATCCACAACATGCCTTTCCTGCTCGCGATGCTCCGGTAACCGGTCCATGCTGCGATCTCGCGAGATGATGACGTAGCGGTCTCATGAGACCGCTACGTCATCATCTCGCGAGACCGCAATGCACTCTTCGGACCGGAGCGCGCGAGGACCATCGGTAACCGGCCGCTTCGATCCGGAGGCTCCGGAAGGTGAGTATGTAACTATTTTTTATTTTAATTCGTTTTTTTAACAGGGATATGGTGCATACTACGTGACTGGCCAATATACTATGTGACTGGGCAGTATACTACGTGTCTGTGCTGTATACTACATAGCTCTGTGCTGTATACTACGTGACTGGGCAATATACTACGTCGCTGGGCAATATACTACGTGGCTGGGCAATATACTACGTGGCTGGGCAATATACTACGTGGCTGGGCAATATACTACGTGGCAGGGCAATATACTACATGGCTGGGCAATATACTACGTGGCTGGGCAATATACTACGTGGCTGAGCAATATACTACGTGGCTGGGCAATATACTACGTGGCTGGGCAATATACTACGTGGCTGGGCAATATACTACGTGGCTGAGCAATATACTACGTGGCTGGGCAATATACTATGTGGCTGGGCAATATACTACGTGGACATGCATATTCTAGAATACCAGATGCGTTAGAATCGGGCCACCATCTAGTATAGTATATACCTGTATGTCATCTCCCCTGTATATAGTATATACCTGCTCTGTCATCTCCTCCTGTATATACCTATGTGTCATCTCCTCTTTTATATAGTATATATTTGTATGTCATCTCCTCCTGTATATAGTATGTACCTGTGTGTCATCTCCTCCTGTATATAGTATATACCTGTGTGTCATCTCCTCCTGTATATAATATATACCTGTGTGTCATCTCCCCTGTATATAGTATATACCTGTGTCATCTCCCCTGTATATTGTATGTACCTGTATGTCATCTCCCTTGTATATAGTATATACCTGTGTGTCATCTCCCCTGTATATAGTATATATGTGTGTGTCATCTCCTCTTGTATATAGTATATACCTGTATGTCATCTCCCCTGTACATAGTATATATATGTGTGTCATCTCCCCTGTATATAGTATGTACCTGTATGTCATCTCCCCTGCATATAGTATATACCAGTGTCATCTTCTCCTGTATATAGTATATACCCGTGTGTCATTTCCCCTGTATATAGTATATATGTGTGTCATCTCCCCTGTATATAGTATATACCTGTCATCTCCTCCTGTATATAGTATATACGTGTCATCTCCCCTGTATATAGTATATACCTGTGTGTCATCTCCTCCTGTATATAGTATATACCTGTGTGTCATCTCTCCTGTATATAGTATATATCTGTGTGTCATCTCTCCTGTATATAATATATACCTGTGTGCCATCTTCTCCTGTATATAGTATATACCTGTGTCATCTCCCCTGTATATAGTATATACCAGTGTGTCATCTCCTCCTGTATATAGTATATACGTGTCATCTCCTCCTGTATATAGTATATACGTGTCATCTCCTCCTGTATATAGTATATACGTGTCATCTCCTCCTGTATATAGTATATACGTGTCATCTCCTCCTGTATATAGTATATACCTGTGTGTCATCTCCTCCTGTATATAGTATATACGTGTCATCTCCTCCTGTATATAGTATATACCTGTGTGTCATCTCCTCCTGTATATAGTATATACGTGTCATCTCCTCCTGTATATAGTATATACCTGTGTGTCATCTCCCCTGTATATAGTATATATGTGTGTGTCATCTCCTCCTGTATATAGTATATACCTGTGTCATCTCCCCTGTATATAGTATATACCTGTCATCTCCTCCTGTATATAGTATATACCTGTGTGTCATCTCCTCCTGTATATAGTATATATCTGTGTCATCTCCTCCTGTATTAGACCGCGTTCACACGTTATTTGCTCAGTATTTTTACCTCAGTATTTGTAAGCTAAATTGGCAGCCTGATAAATCCGCAGCCAACAGGAAGCCCTCCCCCCTGGCAGTATATATTAGCTCACACATACACATAATAGACAGGTCATGTGACTGACAGCTGCCGAATTTCCTATATGGTACATTTGTTGCTCTTGTAGTTTGTCTGCTTATTAATCAGATTTTTATTTTTGAAGGATAATACCAGACTTGTGTGTGTTTTAGGGCGAGTTTCATGTGTCAAGTTGTGTGTGTTGAGTTGCATGTGGCGACATGCGTGTAGCGACTTTTGTGAGATGAGTTTTGTGTGGCAACATGCGTGTAGCAACTTTTTGTGTGTCGAGTTGCATGTGACAGGTTAGTGTAGCAAGTTGTGTGCAGCAAATTTTGCGCGTGACGAGTTTTATGTGTGGTGCGTTTTGAGTATGTGCAAGTTTTGTGTGAGGCAACTTTTGTATGTGTTGCAACTTTTGTGCAAGTGGCAATTTTTCCGCATGTGCAAGTTTTGCGTGTGGCGAGTTTTCCATGAGGTGAGTTTTGCATGTGAGCCTAGCTTTGCATGTGGCGAGTTTTGCATGTGGTGAGTTTTGCGGGTGGCGAGTTTTGAGCAGCGACTTTTGTGTTTCGATTTTTATGTGGCGAGGTTGGTGTATGTGTGGTGAAAAGTGTGCTGAGGGTGGTATATGTGTTCAAGCACATGGTAGTGTGTGGCGCATTTTGTGTGTGTGTTCATATCCCCATGTGTGGTGAGTATCCCATGTCGGGGCCCCACCTTAGCAACTGTACGGTATATACTCTTTGGCGCCATTGCTCTCACTCTTTAAGTCCCCCTTGTTCACATTTGGCAGCTGTCAATTTGCCTCCAACACTTTTCCTTTCACTTTTTCCCCATTATGAAGATAGGGGCAAAATTGTTTGGTGAATTGGAACGTGCAGGGTTAAAATTTCGCCTCACAACATAGCCTATGACGCTCTCGTGTGACTGTGCAAAATTTGGTGGCTGTAGCTTCGACGGCGCAGATGCCAATCCCGGACATACACACACACACATTCAGCTTTATATATTAGAGATATATATATATATACACACACATATATATACATATATGTGTGTGTGTGCAGTGACCTTATGTATAGGTATTGTGGTTCGCACCCATGTGTTAATATGTATTTTCCTGGGACAAGTAGACTTCTGTCTCCAATCTCGCCAGTGGGTCCTGCTGGAAGCCAAGAGGAAAGGTAACATTTGACACCTCCTAGCTCTTGGAAGAGAGATGTTAATTATGACCTGATAGTTTCTCTGGGAGAGCTTTTATACAAAGGATCTCAAGAGAAAATAATATATTCATTGGGGGGCGCGGCCGTGGTCCAATGAAAAACCAAGCAATTATGATATTAACCTGAGGGGCTGGTCTAGAAACCTGACCTCCAGACCAAAGCTATAAATTAGACCTGTATACAGAGATACGTGTTCACATGTGAGGGCAGCCTGAGATGCTGGTGTGTTCCACCAACTCCATTTACCCCCCTCAGGGAGCAGAAAGCAAACTACCAGTTAGATGATTTCTGTAAGGTTTCTCCTGTTATTTTATACTGTTTTGCATAAGTTGTATGTCTTTTTATTATAATATTTTTATAACTTTTCTTACTGTAAGCACTGAACCTTTTTGTATTAAAGCATAAAACTTTAACAAGTTGAATCTTGAATGTTCTAAAAGAATCCACAGCCTAAAGTGTGTGAGCCTTATGAGTGGTAGAAGTTATTAGTATTAATATTTCCGGGACTCATCACCCGTATATTCGGTCAGTGGTGGCAGCGTGTATGAGCGGGTGTGTGGCCTGGGTCGGTGTGTGATTTATGCTCCCATTACAGCATAGGACAGAGGTTGAATGCTGGACTGAGAGTGGGGAGATAGATTAACCCCTTGAGGGGAAACAACCCAAGTCACGTGCTGAGAGCGGTCACGTGACAAATTAGTTACACCACGGAGAAGGAATTTGACAATACCCATCCGCTAGAGTCTAATATAAACTCATCTCTCTCATCCACAAAGCAGTCCACCGTTCAGCACCACCCTACATCTCCTCCCTTGTCTCAGTCTACCACCCTACCTGTCCTCTCCATGTTTCAGCATCACCTTCATCTCCACCCTCGTCTCAGTCTACCACCCTCCCTGTCCTCTCCACGGTTCAGCACCACACTACCTCTCCTCCCTCGTCTCAGTCTACCACCCTCCATGTCCTCTCCACGGTTCAGCACACTACATCTCCACCCTCGTCTCAGTCTATCACCCTTCCTGTCCTCTCCACAGTTCAGCACCAGGCTACCTCTCCTCCCTCGTCTCAGTCTACCACCCTCCATGTCCTCTCCACGGTTCAGCACCACACTACATCTCCTCCCTCGTCTCAGTCTACCACCCTACCTGTCTTTTCCACGGTTCAGTACCAACCTGTAACGGGGTCTACCAAGCTGGGGTACCTCTTTCAGTACCACCCCGTGTTTCAGGAGGTCCACTCTGCTTTTGCTGGATTCTGAATGAAGGACGCTGGCAGGAATTTCTTGATTACATGAGAGCATATAAAAGCTGACTGCTTCTCCACGTATTTCCAGTCTAAGAACACCCTTTATTTACAGCACACAGAATATATAACACAGAAACACAGGGCAGGCCAATAGGAAAACAGCAGGCCAGACATACATTACAATAGCCACAGGGGGCCGGAGCCTGCCGATATTTACTGTGGGAATTACAAAGGTGGGGGGAGGTCAGAAAGAGAATATCTTGTCCAGGGGCGCAGCCTGTGAACTGATGCATTTCACATGGAACCTATTATACATACATATAACTGCACAACATATTCTGGGTGCTGAGTGGTTCCGTAACACGTAACACGGCTCCCCTTTTCAGCGACGCGATCGGCATACACAGTCTGATCCTTAACGGATCGGTTTGGGGATGACCGAAGTTTATGGGGTTGGTACGAGTTCCGTTTGTCGACTTAGTCCATCGGCATTATCGTTTTGTTTGCCGGGTCTGTAGTGGATGGTGAAGTCCAGAGGTTGTAGGGCTAAACTCCACCGCAGTAATCTGGCTTTGTCTCCGGAGACCCGATTAAGCCAGACTAGGGGATTATGGTCCGTTAGGAGGGAAAACTGTCGTCAATACAAATATGGTTGTAACTTTTTGAGTGCCCATACTATTGCCAGGCACTCCTTCTCGATGGCCGCATAGCTCATTTCACGGGGCAGTAGTTTCCGACTCAGGTAACCTATCGGGTGTTCTTGGCCGTCCGGCCCGACTTGGCTTAGTACTGCCCCCAATCCAAACATAGAAGCGTCTGTGTGGACAAGGAAACGTTTAGTTGGATCGGGTGCGGCCAATACAGGGGTATTGGTGAGGGCGTCCTTTAGCTGGCGGAAGGCTTCCTCACACTCTGGGGTCCAGGTTACCTGGCGGGGTTGGTTCTTACGGGTCAGATCAGTGAGGGGCTTGGCTACGCTGCTGTAATTGGGAACGAATTTCCTGTAATACCCCGCTGTCCCTAGAAACGCCATGACCTGGGTTTTAGTGCGTGGGGTGGGCCATTTGGCTATGGCCTCAATCTTGGCTGGTTCTGGTCTCTGTTTCCCACTTCCCACCCAATGCCCTAAATACTGTACCTCTGCTTTGCCCACGTGACACTTGTTTGGGTTCAGGGTGATTCCGGCCTTGTGGATCCTGTCTAATACTGTCTCTAGGTGATTTAGATGCTCTTCCCATGTGGCGCTGTAGATGGCGATGTCATCCAGGTAGGCACACGCATAGTCCTGGAGACCATCCAGAAGCCGGTCAGCCAGCCTCTGGAAGGTCACCGGGGCAGTCTTCATCCCGAATGGCATAACTCGAAACTGGAATAAACCAAACGGGGTGACAAATGCCGACTTGGGAATAGCATCAGGACTAAGGGGAATCTGCCAGTAGCCTTTACATAGATCGATGGTGGTCAAATACTTTGCCCCTGCCAGCCGGTCTAACAAGTCATCCACACGCGGCATGGGATATGCATCCGTCACCGTTTTCTCATTGAGCTTACGATAGTCTACACAAAACCGTGTAGTCCCATCCTTCTTGGGCACTAACACTACGGGGGATGCCCAGGGACTATCTGACTCTTCAATGACCCCTAAACACAACATCTCTTGTATCTCTTGTCGCATCCCTTCTCGTACAGACTCAGGGACGCGGAAGGGGGATTGTTGCATGGGGGTCTGATCCTGGGTCTCAACCTTGTGTTGTGCCAGGTGAGTGTACCCGGGATTCCCCGAAAACATCCTCTGTTGCTGCCTCAACAACTCCTCCGCCTGCTGTCTCTCCCGGGGACCTAAGTCTTTACCCCAGTGTACCTGGTCCCATGTTTTAGACTGAGTCCTCTCCGCTAAAACATCAGGCAAGGGAAGTCCGGCTAAATCCTCTGCTTCAGGTGCACAGATAGCCACTACCTCTTCAGGGCGCTCCCGATAGGGCTTCAGCATATTCACGTGGAACATGCGGATAACCCTGGGGTCGTCACAATCGGCGACATTATAGGTGGTGTCGGCTATTTTCCCCACTACCTGGTAGGGCCCCTGCCATGCAGCTTGGAACTTGTTCTGCCTAGTAGGCTCTAACACCAGGACCTTCTGCCCTATTTCCAAGGTGCGCTCTCTGGCCCTCCGATCGTACCATACGCGCTGGCGCCGCTGGGCCACCTGCATGTTCCTACGTACAGCCTGGTTCAGCTCCTGTAGGCGGTCCCGGAATTCCAGCACATAGGGCACAATAGGTACCCCTTCTATGATGCCCTCCCCTTCCCAGTGTTCTAGCACTAAGTCTAGGGGTCCCCTTACCCGTCTCCCGTATACCAGATCGAATGGGGAGAACCCCGTGGATTCTTGGGGCACCTCTCGATAGGCAAACAGGAGGTGAGGCAAGAATTTCTCCCAGTCCCTGTACGTCCTGGTAAAAGTCCCAATTAGTTGTTTTAACGTCCCGTTAAAGCGTTCACACAACCCATTGGTTTGCGGGTGGTACGGAGCGCTTCTAATGGACTTTACGCCGCACAGCTTCCACAGTTGGTTGGTCACCTCTGCTGTAAACTGGGTACCCTGGTCTGAGATAATCTCCCGGGGAAATCCAACCCGTGAGAAAACCTGGAGCAGGGCAGTTGCCACCATCTCTGCCAGTATGTTAGGTAACGCAACCGCCTCTGGATACCGTGTGGCATAATCTACCACTGTCAATATATACCTTTTCCCTGATGGACTGGGTTTGGCTAACGGCCCTATCAGATCGACCGCTACTCGGCTAAATGATTCCTCCACAATGGGGAGGGGGCGTAATTTGGCCTTGCATCGATCTCTCCTCTTGCCAATGCGCTGGCAACTGTCACAGGTCTGGCAGTATTGACGAACATCATAGGATACCCCCGGCCAAAAAAATAAGTTTTCTGTCAGACGATGCCTGGTGCGACTGACGCCGAAGTGCCCGGCCAAGGGTATGTCATGAGAGATTTGCAGTAACTCCTGCCTATACTTCTTGGGAACTACCAGCTGTCATTTTATAGTGGGGCTCGTCCCTGTGTGGTGCTGCTCTGTGATCCGGTAGAGGAGTCCCTGCTTCCATATAAACTGTTCCCTTCCAGTACCCCTCTCCCCTCCTGTGCCTTTCCACGATATCCCTCCAATGAAGGATCCTCAAGTAACTTCCTCTTAAATTCATCTGGGCTGGCCCAAGAAATGTGTCTGGCTATGGGAATACGTGTAGGGCTGGGATGTCTTACCTGGGCCTCCTCTGAGTGTGATTCCGCCTCCGCAGCTCGAGCTTGTCTCCAGGTGGTCACAGGATATGTCTCAGCCAGAGGGGCAACCGAGAAGGCAGACAACATGGGCCCCAAGTCATTTCCCAGCAAAACGTCTGCAGGTAAATCCTCCATCAAGCTGACCTCAACAAGGCCATCCCCAACTCCCCAGTTCAGGTGAATCCTGGCAGTGGGCAGTGGATGTATGGCTCCCCCTGCTACACGGACTGCCACTGTCCGGTCCGTCTTCTCTTGGTCCCGGACGAGATGAGGCTTCACAAGGTTCAAAGTTGCTCCGGAATCTCTTGCGTTTCCCATTAACTCACACGACCTGTCGATGCTGTTGTCGATTATCTGCCCGGGCTGCCTGCACGGGGTCTACTTCATGCAGCACTTCCTCCATGTCTTCCACCCCTTGGTTAGTTGTAGCCCCCAATGCCGGGTCAGCTTCGCCTTGGTAGCAGGGTACAGCGGCCCGGCGGAAGGTAGCTGTTCCCGCCTTTGGCCACTGGGTATGCTGAGTCCGGTTGGGACATTGTCTTTGCAGGTGGCCCAGCTGATGGCAGGTTTGGCATCGCGCCCCAGGGGAACTGTGGTAGGCCGGGATTCTAGCTGGTCCCCCTACAATCTTCGGTGGTTTGGGGCCCTCCAGGTCTATGGGCGGACCCCTAGTGACCATCTTTGATCCGGACAACTGAGGCCTCCTGGCGTCATGATCTTCATCGGCCAGACGAGCGGCTTCCTCAAGAGTCATTGGCCGCCTATCCCGAAGCCATTCCTGTGTCTCGGGGTTTAGTCCATTAAAGAATCGTTCTAACAAGAAGAGCTGGAGGACGTCCTCCTTAGTGGTTGCTTGGCTCCCTTGTACCCACTGTAGCAGTGACCGCCGTAATTTACAGGCCCATTCAGCGTGGGTATCAGTTACTCGTTTTATAAGTCTGCGGAACTTTTGGCGGTATGCCTCTGGTGCCAGCGCATACCGGGCCAAGATCACTTCTTTGATCTGCTCATAGTCCATACAGTCCTCATCGGGTACCGTGCGATAGGCGTCCGCTGCCCGGCCTGTCAGCTTGCTGGCCAGAATCTGAACCCGTTCCTCCGGCTTCACTTGATGAAGGGCACACTGCCGCTCAAAGTCCTGCAGAAAGCCATCAATGTCTTCCTCTGCCTCCCCCAACTGTCGGAAGGCATTATACTGGATCTTTTTGTGGCTTACTGTTAAAGGTACCTGGGCGGAGGCCAGAGCTCCCCCTGCTCGCTGACTCTCCTCTGTCCGCTCTGCCATCTCCATCTTGGCCATCTCCACTTTGGTCCGCTCTGCCATCTCCATCTTGGTTAGCTCTATCCTGGTCCGCTCGGCCATCTCTTCCTTCAGATCAGTACGCACATCAGCCATCACCTCTCGTATGATCTCTACTGCAGGGTTTGGGCCATAGAACGCCAATCTGTTCTTTACCTCCCTCTGGAATTCAGTCTCCTCCACGTTCACATTGGGGGGCGCTGCACTGTCGTGTTCCATGATGGCTGCTATCAAATCCGCTTTTGTTTTGTTGCTGGCGATCAACCCTCGGGCTTCCACCAGATCTTTTAATGTAGTCCTCTTTAACTTCTGGTAGTTGTCTTCCATTCATTCCTTTCCTCCTGTAGAAGGGATATCACATCCTGCTGTCTGCCACCAGTGTAACGGGGTCTACCAAGCTGGGGTACCTCTTTCAGTACCACCCCGTGTTTCAGGAGGTCCACTCTGCTTTTGCTGGATTCTGAATGAAGGACGCTGGCAGGAATTTCTTGATCACATGAGAGCATATAAAAGCTGACTGCTTCTCCACGTATTTCCAGTCTAAGAACAACCTTTATTTACAGCACACAGAATATATAACACAGATACACAGGGCAGGCCAATAGGAAAACAGCTGGCCAGACATACATTACAATAGCCGCAGGGGGCTGGAGCCTGCCGATATTTACTGTGGGAATTACAAAGGTGGGGGGAGGTCAGAAAGAGAATATCTTGTCCAGGGGCGCAGCCTGTGGACTGATGCATTTCACATGGAAACTATTATACATGCATATAACTGCACAACATATTCTGGGTGCTGAGTGGTTCCATAACACGTAACACGGCCGTGTTACGTGTTACGGAACCTGTTGTGATTAGGCAATTCAGTACCACAATGAACATAGAGGTCAGAGCACATACAGTGATCTGACAATAATCCAAAAACATAGAACGAGCTCTGAGACGTGGGAACTCTGTTGACCGCAATCCCTAATCCTATCCAACAACACTAGAGGCAGCCGTGGATTGCGCCTAACTCTGCCTATGCAACTCGGCACAGCCTGAGAAACTAGCTAGCCTGAAGATAGAAAATAAGCCTACCTTGCCTCAGAGAAATACCCCAAAGGAAAAGGCAGCCCCCCACATATAATGACTGTGAGTAAGATGAAAAGACAAACGTAGAGATGAAATAGATTTAGCAAAGTGAGGCCCGACTTACTGAACAGAGCGAGGATAGGAAAGGTAACTTTGCGGTCAACACAAAACCCTAAAAACCACGCAAAGGGGGCAAAAAGACCCTCCGTACCGAACTAATGGCACGGAGGTACACCCTCTGCGTCCCAGAGCTTCCAGCAAACAAATAGATAAGCTGGACAGAAGAAAAGCAAACAAAATAGCAAAGGAAAACTTACCTATGCAGAGCAGCAGGCCACAGGAACGATCCAGGAGGAAAACAAGTCCAATACTGGAACATTGACAGGAAGCCAGGATCAAAGCACTAGGTGGAGTTAAGTAGAGCAGCACCTAACGACCTCACCACATCACCTGAGGGAGGAAACTCAGAAGCCGCAGTACCACTTCCCTCCACCAACGGAAGCTTACAGAGAGAATCAGCCGAAGTACCACTTGTGACCACAGGAGGGAGCTCTGCCACAGAATTCACAACAGGAACCGCTCAGCACCCAGAATATGTTGTACAGGGGCGCAGCCTGTGGACTGATGCATTTCACATGGAACCTATTATACATACATATAACTGCACAACATATTCTGGGTGCTGAGTGGTTCCGTAACACGTAACACAACCTACATCTCCTCCCTCGTCGCAGTCTACCACCCTGCCTGTCCTCTCCACGGTTCAGCACCACCCTACATCTCCTCCCTGGTCTCAGTCTACCACTCTTCTCGTGGCCTCCTTTCTACTAAATACCTAAGTAACATCTTCACTAATCCGAACCTCCCACTCCCGTCTCCAAGATTTCTCACGTGCTGCGCCAATTCATTTAAATACACTACCCAGGACAATTTGATTAATCTCCAATACCCACAGTTTTAAGCGTGCCCTAAAATCACACTGCTTCAGGCTGGCCTACCGCCTCAACAACTTTATATAACTATCCCTATGTTGCCCATATAACATTTTCTTCAAAACAGGCCCCTCGTATCATCTGTCCTCACACCCTTTTTGCATTTACTAGCCCTCTGTGTCTGTACTGTGCACACACTGGCCGGTGACCAGTTCATGCAGTGATATGTGAACACCCTATTTATTACATTAATGGATGGACCGCACTATACAAAAACGTTTTACCACCCACCTTTCTTCTCTCCCCAATTTCCTCAGATTGTAGCTTGTGATCTGGGCCCCTCAATGCTCCTGTATCTGGTCATTAATGTGATTATTGTTAATCTGTAATGTCTTTATTGTCTGTACAAGTCCCCTCTAAAATGTAAAATGCTGCAGAATATGTTGGATGCTGGCACTATAGAAATAAAATTATTATTATTAGTCCCCTTAGGGGGACTTGAACCTATGATTGTCACATTACTTACACTATACAGTGCAGTGACATAGGGGAGCTAAGCCAGCGCCATGTGGCGGGCCTATATTATTACCTCAGTTGTCACAGAGGGCCGACATCGGGCCCTCTCCACTGACACCAGTGATTCCAGCTCTGCTCCCGAGCCCCCCTACAATGACACGTATGCTGAACAGCTGACTCTGGACCCTGATGTAATGTGTCCAGGACCATCCCCGATTCATCCATGCGGTGCGTCCTGGACGGTGGCTACATAACAGAAGGCGCTGCCTCCAGACGCAGTAGGCTTAATGTTGAGCATAGAAAGCATATTCCAGCCAACTTGTCGGGGAGGGCAGCACACGGTGCGGCTCCAGCAGATCCTTCACGCAGCTCGGACCCCTGTTCTTCAAGGTTTTAAAGCACATCAGGGAAATTATAAAAAAAATAATTCTTCACTTTATGAGCAGCCAGGGCAGCATGTGGAAAAGAGTCAATGTAAGGGCATGACGAGGGTGACTGTTCACTGATTGAGTTGCGGCGTCCTGGGGTATTACTTTTGTCCGACAGGCCACATTGACAAATTACCATAGTCCACACAGCAGGTCAAGGACCAGTGGTGAATGACCCTCTGCTAGAAATACAGGTGTCAAACTGCCAATGATCTTTAAATGAGAAAATATCAACTTCATAATGGCCAATAATAGCTTCCTGAGTGGCCATCTTCTCCACAGTGCTGCCCCACCCAAATCTCCTCTTTATCTCTGTATCAGCTACCTGTCCTCTCCACAGTGCTGCACCATCTTACATCTCCTCTGCTGTCTACTACCTTGCCGTCTTCTCCATAGTTCTGCACCATCTATCATCTCCTCTTTTGTCTACTACCTACCCATCCTCTCCATATTACTGCACCACTCTACATCTCATCTTCATCTACCACCTACCCATCCTCTCCACAGTGCGGCACCACTTTACATCTCATCTTCATCCACCACCTACCCATCCTCTCCACAGAGCTGCACCACTCTACATCTCATCTTCATCCACCACCTACCCATCCTCTCCACAGAGCTGCACCACTCTACATCTCATCTTCATCCACCACCTAACCATCCTCTCCACAGTGCTACACCACTCTACATCTCATCTTCATCCACCACCTACCCATCCTCTCCACAGAGCTGCACCACTCTACATCTCATCTTCATCCACCACCTACCCATCCTCTCCACAGAGCTGCACCACTCTACATCTCATCTTCATCCACCACCTAACCATCCTCTCCACAGTGCTACACCACTCTACATCTCATCTTCATCCACCACCTACCCATCCTCTCCACAGTGCTACACCACTCTACATCTCATCTTCATCCACCACCCATCCTCTCCAGAGTGCTGCACCACTCTACATCTCATCTTCATCCACCACTTACCCATCCTCTCCACAGTGCTGCACCACTCTACATCTCATCTTCAACTAATCGTCCTCTCCAAAGTGCTGCACTGCACTATATCTCCTCATCTGTCTACCACCTACCCATTCTCTCCACATTGCTACGCAGCCCTGCATCTCCTCATCTCCTCTACCCATCACCTACCCATCATTTCCACAGTGCTGAACCACCCTTCATATCCTCCTCTGCTCAGTCTACCATCTACCCGTTATCTCCACATTGCTGCACTGTCCTACATCTCCTCCTCATCTCTTTCTACCACCTACCAGTCTTCTCCACAGTGCTACATCTCCTCATCTCTACCACGTAACCGTACTCTCCACAGTGCTGCACTGCCCCACATCTCCTCCTTATGTCTGTCTACCATCTACCCGTCCTCTCCAGTGCTCCAGCACCCTACATCGCCTCATGTTTCTACCACCTACCCATCCTCTCCACAGAACTCAACTCCCCTATATCTCCTTCTCATCTGTCTACCACCTACCCGTCCTCTTCAGTATTGCACCGCCCTACATCTTCTCATCTGTCTACCACCTACCAGTCCTCTCCAGTGCTGCATTGCCCTACATCTCCTCTCTACCACCTACCTGTCCTCTCCACCACCTACCTGTCCTCTCCACAGTGCTGCACTGTCCTACATCTCCTCATCTCTGTCTACCATATACTCATCCTCTCCACAGTGCTGCACTGCCCCACATCTCCTCATCCCTGTTTACCACCTACCTGTCCTATTCACAGTTCTGCACCACCCTACATCTCCTTATCTCTACCACCTACCCGTCCTCTCCAAAGGGCTGCACCCCCTATATCTCATCTGTCTACCACCTACCTGTTGTCTCCAGTGGTGTACCGCCCTACATCTCCATCTCATCTGTCTACCACCTACCCCTCCTCTCCACAGTGTTGCACCGCCCTACATCTCCATCTCATCTCTGTCTACCACCTACCCCTCCTCTCCACAGTGCTGCACCGCCCTACATCTCCATCTCATCTGTCTACCACTTACCCCTCCTCTCCACAGTGCTGCACCGCCCTACATCTCCATCTCATCTGTCTAACACCTACCCCTCCTCTCCACAGTGCTGCACCGCCCTACATCTCCATCTCATCTCTGTCTACCACCTACCGTTATCTCCATAGTGCTGCACTGTTCGATATCTCCTCCTCACTTCTGGTCTACCATCTACCAATCCTCTCCACAGAGCTGCACCCCCCTATATTATCTCATCTTTGTCTACCACCTTTCCCGTCGTCTCCACAGTGCTGCACCCCCTATATATTCTCATCTCTGTCTACCTTCCTATCCATCTTCTCCACAGTGCTGCAGCTCCCTACATCTCCTACTCATCTCTACCACCTACTTGTCCTCTCCACAGTACTGCACCGTCCTACATCTCCTCATTTCTGTCTACCACCTACCCCTCCTCTCCTAAGAGCTGCACCCCTTATATCTCATCTCGGTCTAACACCTACCTGTCATCTCAAGTGCTGTACCGCCCTACATCTCCTCCTCACTTCTGTCTACCACCTACAAATCCTCTCCACAGAGCTGCACCCCCTATATTGTCTGCTCATCTTTGTCTACCACCTTTCTTGTCCTCTCCACGGTGCTGCACCCCCCTATATTGTCTCCTCATCTTTGTCTACCATCTTTCCCGTCCTCTCCACAATGCTGGACCCCCTATATCTTCTCATCTGTCTACCTTCCTACCCGTCTTCTCCACAGTGCTGCAGCTCCCTACATCTCCTACGCATCTCTACTGCCTACTTGTCATCTCCAGTTCTGCACCGCCCTACATCTCCACCTCATTTCTGTCTAAGTCTAAGTTCACATTTGCGTTGTGCGCCGCAGCGTCGTCGCCGCAACGCACAACGCAAACAAAAACGCAGCCAAACGCATGCACATGCGGCCCCATGCGGCGCCAATGTTAAAGATAGGGCCGCACGACGCATGCGTTTTTTAAAAGGTCGGCGCCGCACAAAAAATCCAACATGTTGCGTTTGCCGCGCCCAGACAGGTGCGCCCTAACGCCGCATGCGGCGTAAAACGCAACACAACGCATGCACATGCGGCCCCATGCGGCGCCAATGTTAAAGATAGGGCCGCACGACGCATGCGTTTTGTTGCGGCGGCGACGCTGCGGCGCAAACCGCAAATGTGAACGTACCCTAACACCTACCCGTCCTCTAAGTTCTGAAACTTTCCCCTATTCCCTCTTTCGCCAGATCTCCACATCCTCCATGTATTCAACAGTACTTGGTGACTGTAAAAACAGATCCTGGCTGGTGACGGATCCTCAAGCTTTATCTTCTCATAAGCCCCATTTATTATAATGATGAGAGCACATGACGAGCTCTTGTTTCCTTATAGATTGCAGCACAGCTGCACCATCACTTCCCTGTAACTGGTGAACGATGTGTTATCCTGTGATGTCCCCATCGTCTATAATTAAGTAAATAAGGCAGCACACTGCAGCGCTAAAACATGCAAACTTGAAAACACGAAATTTGAACTGCATTACTGCACTAGAAATATGAAAAATGAGAGCTTTTAGCGCATAAAAATGGCCAATTTTATGTGTACCTGGTAGCCCCTTTACGGCATCTTTCTTATACCAGGTCCTACGCTTGCCTTACCTCGCTGAGAATAAACGTCTCCATCTGAATGGGTACATGTGAAACCTCTTCCTAGACTAAAATTCTCTCTCTCTGTGGAGGGGTATTGGACCTGCTGTAATTAAAACACCTGAAGCTAGGAGGCGGAGTGCACGATCAGAAGGCTAGAGAATACATTTCAAAAACCTGACCTGCACATCCAAACATAAAGTTTATGTTTGGATGTGCAGGTCAGGTTTTTGAAATGTATTCCCTAATACCCCTCCACAGAGAGAGAGAATTTTAGTCTAAGAAGAGGTTTCACATGTACCCATTCAGATGGAGACGTTTATTCTCAGCGAGGTAAGGCAAGCGTAGGACCTGGTATAAGAGAGATGCCGTAAAGGGGCTACCAGGTACACATAAAATTGGCCATTTTTATGCGCTAAAAGCTCTCATTTTTCATATTTCTAGTGCAGTAATGCAGTTCAAATTTTGTGTTTTCAAGTTTGCATGTTTTAGCGCTGCAGTGTGCTGCCTTATTTACTTAACTATATACGAGTTGGCGACTCTGGGTTCAGCACCTGTTCACACTGAGTTTATGTTTGGATGTGCAGGTCAGGTTTTTGAAATGTACCCATCGTCTATAATGTCTGCGCTTACTATACAGAAACACTCAACATGGTTATTAGAAGCTGCAACTCACCTTCAGGCAGCCAGATGGCAGCAGAGACATTGAGCTGAGCCAGAGAGTCCGCACACATCTCCCGCTCCTTCACCATCACCCCCAGCAGATCGCACAGCAGATGAGCGCCCCCTACCTGTGGGGGAAAAAGGTATAAGACCAAGTCACACGGAGGGGCAAAATAATGATATCCCCTCTATATACAGACCCTCGCTATCTCCTCTATATACAGACACTCGCTATCCCCTCTATATACAGACACTCGCTACCCCCTCTATATACAGACACTCGCTACCCCCTCTATATACAGACACTCTCTATCCCCTCTATATACAGACACTCGCTATCCCCTCTATATACAGACACTCGCTATCCCCTCTATATACAGACACTCGCTATCCCCTCTATATAGACACTCGCTATCCCCTCTATATACAGACACTCGCTATCCCCTCTATATACAGACACTCGCTATCCCCTCTATATACAGACACTCGCTATCCCCTCTATATACAGACACTCGCTATCCCCTCTATATACAGACACTCGCTATCCCCTCTATATACAGACACTCGCTATCCCCTCTGTATACAGACACTCGCTATCCCCTCTATATACAGACACTCGCTATCCCCTCTGTATACAGACACTCGCTATCCCCTCTATATACAGACACTCGCTATCCCCTCTATATACAGACACTCGCTATCCCCTCTATATACAGACACTCGCTATCCCCTCTATATACAGACACTCGCTATCCCCTCTATATAGACACTCGCTATCCCCTCTATATACACACTCGCTATCCCCTCTATATACAGACACTCGCTATCCCCTCTATATACAGACACTCGCTATCCCCTCTATATACAGACACTCGCTATCCCCTCTATATACAGACACTCGCTATCCCCTCTGTATACAGACACTCGCTATCCCCTCTGTATACAGACACTCGCTATCCCCTCTGTATACAGACACTCGCTATCCCCTCTATATACAGACACTCGCTATCCCCTCTATATACAGACACTTGCTATCCCCTCTATATACACTCGCTATCCCCCTCTATATACAGACACTCGCTATCCCTCTATATACAGACACTCACTCTTAGGCGTATAACACGGCCGCGCTCAGTGTTACTCTATGGGGCAGCGCGGATCAGTGATTATTTTCTCACGCTGTGATTGGCTGCGATGGTCGGATCGCATTCCTCCATACAAGTCTATGGGAGCGAGTGGAATAGGGGACTGCACTGCCGGGTCAGGACATGGAGAAGTTGCAGAGGTTACGTTCTCCGGAGCTGTGATTCCCTCATACGAGACACTGAGCTCGGATTAGAGTCTCACAGAGTTTGAACCGAGCGTCATTTCCATAATCGACTGTGGCGCACGATACAACTTCTGCTCGTGTGACTCAGACGTACGGTCCCAGAGCAGATCTCCGCTCCGGAGGGATTCCTGCACTGAATGGAACCATTTGTCATCTATTGATAGAGATTCATTTTATAATTGCAGGGTGTGGAATACCACCCTCATCATTCTCTTCATGATCCAGCCCCAAATTTCTTTCTATATCAACCTCCTTCGCACTGCCCTTACTGGTCATTTACCTGTGCCCCCTATTCCCATGCACCCCTCTTCCCCCAGTGCCCCCCTATTCCTGTGCCCCCTATATCCGTGCTCACTCTTACCCATGTGCCCCCTCTTCACCCAGGGCCCCCTATACCCATACCATCTTTAATTCCAGTGCCCCTAGACCCGTGCTCCCTCTTCCCCCAGTGACCCCTATACCCATGCCCTCTTACCCCAGTGCTCCTTATACCCGTGCCCCCTATATTCGTGCTCCCTCTTCCCCCAGTGACCCCTATACCCGTGCCCCCTCTTAACCCAGTGCCCCTTATACCCGTGCCCTTTATATCCGTGCTCCCTCTTTCCCCAGTGCCCCTATGCCCATGCTCCCTCTTTTCCCAGTGCCCCAATATCCGTGCTCCCTCTTCCCCCAATGCCCCTGTACCCGCGCCCCCTCTTCCCCCAATGCCCGTGCTCCCTCTTCCCTCAATGCCCTCTATACCCATGCTACCTTTTCCCCAATGCCACCTATACCCGTTCTATCTTCCCCCAGTGGCCCTATCCCCGTGCCCCTTTTGCCCCAGTGCCTCCTATCCCCGTGCCCCTCTCTTACCCCACTGACCCTTATCCCTGTGCCCCTCATCCCCCAGTGGCCCCTATCCCTGTGCCCCTCTCATCCCCCAGTGGCCCCTATCCCCGTGCCCCCTCTTCCCCCAGTGTCACCTATCCCCGTGCCCCCCTCTTCCCCCAGTGGCCCCTATCCCCGTGCCCTCTTCCCCCAGTGCCTCCTATCCCCGTGCCCCTCTCGTACCTCAGTGCCTCCTATCCCCGTGCCCTTCTCGTACCTCAGTGCCTCCTATCCCCGTGCCCCTCTCATACCTCAGTGCCTCCTATCCCCGTGCCCTTCTCGTACCTCAGTGCCTCCTATCCCCGTGCCCCTCTCGTACCTCAGTGCCTCCTATCCCCGTGCCCTTCTCGTACCTCAGTGCCTCCTATCCCCGTGCCCCTCTTGTACCTCAGTGCCTCCTATCCCCGTGCCCCTCTCGTACCTCAGTGCCTCCTATCCCCGTGCCCCTGACGTACCTCAGTGCCTCCTATCCCCGTGCCCCCTATCCCCGTGCCCCTCTCGTACCTCAGTGCCTCCTATCCCCGTGCCCCTCTTGTACCTCAGTGCCTCATATCCCCGTGCCCCTGTCGTACCTCAGTGCCTCCTATCCCCGTGCCCCTCTCGTACCTCAGTGCCTCCTATCCTCGTGCCCCTCTCTTACCTCAGTGCCTCCTATCCCCGTGCCCCCTATTACACCACTGACCCCTATCCCCCTGCCCAATCTTCCCCCAGTGGCCCCATATGCCAGTGCCCCCTCTTCCCATGCCCCCCTCTTCCCCCAGTTGGCCCCCTCTTCCCATGCCCTCCTCTTCCCCCAGTTGGCCCCTATCACAGTGCCCCCTCTTACCCCAGTGGCCCCTATCCCCGTGCCCTCTTCCCCCAGTGGCCCCCTATCCCCTTGCCCCCTTCTTCCCCCAGTGGCCCCTATCCCTGTGCCCTCTTCCCCCAGTGGCCCCCTATCCCAGTGCCCCCTCTTACCCCAGTGGCCCCTATCCCGTGCCCCCTCTTCCCTCAGTGCCCCCTATCCCCCTTCCCCCAGTGCCCCCTTTTCCCCCAGTGGACCCTATCCCCGTGCCCCCTCTCCCCCCAGTGCCCCCTATCCCCCTCTTCCCCCAGTGCCCCCTATCCCTGTGCCCTCTTCCCCAGTGCCCCCTAATACAGTGCCCCCTATACCCCTCTTCCCCCAGTGCCCCCTCTCCCCCCAGTGCCCCCTATACCCCTCTTCCCCCAGTGCCCCCTATACCCCTCTTCCCCCAGTGCCCCCTCTCCCCCCAGTGCCCCCTATACCCCTCTTCCCCCAGTGCCCCCTCTCCCCCCAGTGGCCCCTATCGCGGTCAGCTGGCTACATGTTAGCTCTCTGGTATTGTGGCCCCTTCCTCCTCACACGAGCCTCGTCAGGTGTTTAATGTTCATCACCAGTAATCATTAATGTTCCTGCCTCAGTGTTAGGACTACAGCTCCCACCATCCCCTCTGTACTCACAGGTGACAGGACGGCCAGTACTCCCAGTATGAGCGTTCCCATGGTGGCGGAGGCTCGGTGTGCGCTCATGTCTCGCTGGTCTCCTGCCGGACACTGAGGATGGAGCCTCCTCCCAACCCTGTAATCCTAATCCTGCCACCCGCTGGGCATAAGGCGGACCTCACACATTAATGATTAGAAACGGAGAAGCCAGGACTGAGAGGAAAACCCCCAACATGTGAGAGACAGGAGAGGGCAGGACTACAAAGTAATAATGGTGAACATACCCAAAGAGAACCTGCAGGTACCAGAGAAGTGATACCGAGCGTCCACCTGCAGGTACCGGAGAAGTGATACCGAGCGTCCACCTGCAGGTACCGGAGAAGTGATACCGAGCGTCCACCTGCAGGTACCGGAGAAGTGATACCGAGCGTCCACCTGCAGGTACCGGAGAAGTGATACCGAGCGTCCATCTGCAGGTACCGGAGAAGTGATACCGAGCGTCCACCTGCAGGTACCGGAGAAGTGATACCGAGCGTCCACCTGCAGGTACCGGAGAAGTGATACCGAGCGTCCACCTGCAGGTACCGGAGAAGTGATACCGAGCGTCCACCTGCAGGTACCGGAGAAGTGATACCGAGCGTCCACCTGCAGGTACCGGAGAAGTGATACCGAGCGTCCACCTGCAGGTACCGGAGAAGTGATACCGAGCGTCCACCTGCAGGTACCGGAGAAGTGATACCGAGCGTCCACCTGCAGGTACCGGAGAAGTGATACCGAGCGTCCACCTGCAGGTACCGGAGAAGTGATACCGAGCGTCCACCTGCAGGTACCGGAGAAGTGATACCGAGCGTCCACCTGCAGGTACCGGAGAAGTGATACCGAGCGTCCACCTGCAGGTACCGGAGAAGTGATACCGAGCGTCCACCTGCAGGTACCGGAGAAGTGATACCGAGCGTCCACCTGCAGGTACCGGAGAAGTGATACCGAGCGTCCACCTGCAGGTACCGGAGAAGTGATACCGAGCGTCCACCTGCAGGTACCGGAGAAGTGATACCGAGCGTCCACCTGCAGGTACCGGAGAAGTGATACCGAGCGTCCACCTGCAGGTACCGGAGAAGTGATACCGAGCGTCCACCTGCAGGTACCGGAGAAGTGATACCGAGCGTCCACCTGCAGGTACCGGAGAAGTGATACCGAGCGTCCACCTGCAGGTACCGGAGAAGTGATACCGAGCGTCCACCTGCAGGTACCGGAGAAGTGATACCGAGCGTCCATTTGCAGGTACCGGAGAAGTGATACCGAGCGTCCACCTGCAGGTACCGGAGAAGTGATACCGAGCGTCCACCTGCAGGTACCGGAGAAGTGATACCGAGCGTCCACCTGCAGGTACCGGAGAAGTGATACCGAGCGTCCACCTGCAGGTACCGGAGAAGTGATACCGAGCGTCCACCTGCAGGTACCGGAGAAGTGATACCGAGCGTCCACCTGCAGGTACCGGAGAAGTGATACCGAGCGTCCACCTGCAGGTACCGGAGAAGTGATACCGAGCGTCCACCTGCAGGTACCGGAGAAGTGATACCGAGCGTCCACCTGCAGGTACCGGAGAAGTTATACCGAGCGTCCACCTGCAGGTACCGGAAAAGTGATACCGAGCGTCCACCTGCAGGTACCGGAGAAGTGATACCGAGCGTCCACCTGCAAGTACCGGAGAAGTGATACCGAGCGTCCGCTTGCAGGTACTGGAGAAGTGATACCGCACCTCCGCCTGTAGGTACCGGGAAGGTGATACCACACGTCCACCTGCAGAGACCAGGAACAGGTGTGGTAGAGATCCTGGAGACTATAGGTGGACTGTAGATCAGGAACAGGTGACAGAGGTCCTGAACACAGTAGGTGGACTGTAGATCAGGAACAAGTAGCTGAGGTCCTAGAGAATGTGGGAGGACAGATCAGGAACAAGTGGCAAAAGGTCCTGGAAACTGTAGGCAGACATGAGACTGGGAACAAGTAGCAGAGGTCCAGGAAACTGTAGGCAGACAGGAGACAGGGAACAGGTAGCAGAGGTCCTAGAGACTGTATGCAGACAGGAGACGGGACGGTAGCTGAGGTCCTATACACTGTAGGCAGACAGGAGACTGGGAACAGGTAATAGAGGTCCTGGAGACTGTAGGTGGACAGGAGACCAGGTAGTAGAGGTCCTGGAGACTGTAGGTGGACAGGAGACCCGGACCAGGTAGTAGGGGTCCTATACACTGTAAGCGGACTGTAGACCCGGACCAGGTAGCAGAGGTCCTATACACTGTAAGCGGACTGTAGACCCGGACCAGGTAGCAGAGGTCCTATACACTGTAAGCGGACTGTAGACCCGGACCAGGTAGCAGAGGTCCTATACACTGTAAGCGGACTGTAGACCCGGACCAGGTAGCAGAGGTCCTATACACTGTAAGCGGACTGTAGACCCGGACCAGGTAGCAGAGGTCCTATACACTGTAAGCGGACTGTAGACCCGGACCAGGTAGCAGAGGTCCTATACACTGTAAGCGGACTGTAGACCCGGACCAGGTAGCAGAGGTCCTATACACTGTAAGCGGACTGTAGACCCGGACCAGGTAGCAGAGGTCCTATACACTGTAAGCGGACTGTAGACCCGGACCAGGTAGCAGAGGTCCTATACACTGTAAGCGGACTGTAGACCCGGACCAGGTAGCAGAGGTCCTATACACTGTAAGCGGACTGTAGACCCGGACCAGGTAGCAGAGGTCCTATACACTGTAAGCGGACTGTAGACCCGGACCAGGTAGCAGAGGTCCTATACACTGTAGGCTGACTGTGGACCCGGACCAGGTAGTAGAGGTCCTATACACTGTAAGCGGACTGTAGACCCGGACCAGGTAGTAGAGGTCCTATACACTGTAAGCGGACTGTAGACCCGGACCAGGTAGCAGAGGTCCTATACACTGTAAGCGGACTGTAGACCCGGACCAGGTAGCAGAGGTCCTATACACTGTAAGCGGACTGTAGACCCGGACCAGGTAGCAGAGGTCCTATACACTGTAAGCGGACTGTAGACCCGGACCAGGTAGTAGAGGTCCTATACACTGTAAGCGGACTGTAGACCCGGACCAGGTAGTAGAGGTCCTATACACTGTAAGCGGACTGTAGACCCGGACCAGGTAGCAGAGGTCCTATACACTGTAAGTGGACTGTAGACCCGGAGCAGGTAGTAGAGGTCCTATACACTGTAAGCGGACTGTAGACCCGGACCAGGTAGTAGAGGTCCTGGAGACTATAGGTGGATAGTAGATCAGGAACAGTTGGCAGAGGTCTTAAAGGCTACAGGCACACAGAACGTCAGCACTTAGAAATTTTAATAACAAGAAGGTGTGTGTCTTGGTAGTCCCTTATATAAGTACAGATAGATGATCACATGGGATCCCTACAGGCGATCTCCAAAGCCTGACATGGAGCACAGTTGAGTTCAGCAGACTGGGGAGAGGGGAGCAAAGCCCAGATCCGGAACAGGAGCACAACAGTTCCCTCTCCCAGATGAGTCCTTAATGGAAGAATGAGGATGCTGAACATGACATTTCCTGAGCAACGTTGGAGTATTTCAGTCCTTCTGTGGCAACCAACATCTCTCCTCAGGACTGTGTCCCTTCCAATTAATCAAGTAGAGGAGATTACCACGGACCTTCTTACAGTCCAGAAATTGATCGATCTCATACTCTGTTAGAAGCGGGAGCAGGGACAATCTGGACCGCAGGAAAGGACCTACTGGGGACCAGAGAACGTAGAAGAAAGACAGGAAAGGCATCAGGGATTCTCAGAGTAGGACGTAGTCTACAGGGCACCTGACGGGTACATGCCCTCCACCCACCTGCATTGGACTATTGGTTGCTAAATACCCTTCCTAACCAGCTCCCTATAGTGTTTAACACCTAGATCCATGTTACTAAAAAGGGATTATAAACTTTGCATTTCATATGCTAATTAGGCCTTTGACTAATCGATGTTGTTCTCCCTGAACTAGTGTTATCATGCCACTGAAGAAGACACTTGTGGACATGCAGATTGTGCCACTGAGGCGGACAACAAGCTTCAGAGGAACAATGATGTGGGTGAAGTCTGTGCACATGTGACTTCTGCAGAGAGCTGGGGATGACGTCGGCTCTTGCACATCATGTTAACATGCCCGCGGGGTCTAGGTCGGCAGTGGCAAACCTATGGCACACGTGACAGAGGGGGCACGCAGAGTCCTCCCTGTGGGCACCGGGGTAAACGGGTGAGGAGCTCCGTGACGCCAGCCCTTACTTCAGCTGGATTTGCGTCCTCGGCTACACATCCAGCTGAAGTGTATTGAAGTACACAAACTTGCCGGGTCCTTGCGCTGCAATACACACTGCTGACCAATCAGAGGCTAGCAGCGCGACCGAGCACATGGCAGTGACGTCATGCGCCGCCTATAGCTTGGACGCCAAATCAGCTGTCGACTTCAGAAGAAGATGTGGAGGGGTAGGAAGGTGGGTAGCGGTGTTCATTGTGGGGGGTTTCCTAAGAGTTGAACAGTGGCGCTGGTAGGATGGGGGACATATACAATGATGGGGGCCATATACAATGATGGGGGTGCATATATAATGATGGGGACATGTACAATGATGGGGGCGCATATACAATGATGGGGCGCATATACAATGATGGGGGTGCATATACAATGATGGGGGCGCATATACAATGATGGGGGACATGTACAATGATGGGGGCGCATATACAATGATGGGGGACATATACAATGATGGGGGCGCATACACTAGGATGGGGCGCATATACAATGATGGGGGTGCATATACAATGATGGGGGCGCATATACAATGATGGGGGACATGTACAATGATGGGGGTGCATATATAATGATGGGGACATGTACAATGATGGGGGCGCATATACAATGATGGGGGCGCATATACAATGATGAGGGTGCATATACAATGATGGGGGCGCATATACAATGATGGGGGACATGTACAATGATGGGGGCGCATATACAATGATGGGGGGACATGAACAATGATGGGGGTGCATATATAATGATGGGGACATGTACAATGATGGGGGCGCATATACAATGATGGGGGACATGAACAATGATGGGGTGCATATACAATGATGGGGGGACATATACAATGATGGGGGCGCATATACAATGATGGGGGGACATATACAATGATGGGACATATACCAGGATAGGGGTGCATATACAATGATGAGGTGCATATACAAATATGGGGGTGCATATACAATGATAGGGGCGCATATACAATGATAGGGGCGCATATACCAGGATAGGGGTGCATATACCAGGATAGGGGTACATATACAATGATGGGGGTGCATATACAAATATGGGGGTGCATATACAGTGATAGGGGCAGGTAAGACCTGATAGTGAGAGTTGTTAAGTAGCTGCCGTTTTGCCTTCAATACATACATATCCTTGGGCCAGATCACAATATTGACCCCTTTGTCGGCCTCTTTGATGACAAAGGAGTCTTGTTTTTTAAGCTGGTTCAACCAACGCCTCTCTTCCTTGGTAAGATTACTCAAACCATTCTTTTTCATTCTAAGGCTACAAATATCCCTACTTACGGTCTCAAAGAATATCTGTATAACAGGGAAAAGTGAGAATGATGGAGAGGCCTGGGGCGGAATACGTCTCGTAAAACTACAGGACTTACCCGTTTCCCCCTCACTCTCGTCCAGGAGCTCCAATAAATCCCGAAACACCTGTCTGTCTTCATTCGGTATTGTGTCGATCACTCACGGCTTGTAATAAAGCAGTTTAAATGTTAGCTGCCTACAAAATAGGTATAGATCTTTAGTTAATTCAAATTTGTTAAGGGGATTAGTGGGTGAAAAAGACAGCCCCTTAGAAAGTAAGGAGACCTCTCCTGGTGATAGAGAGTAGGATGACAGATTAATAATCTGTAACTTACCCGGTGCATCATCCCGTGTGTTATCCCGTGTTAGAATTTTCTGTTGTTCCTCCTCGTGGTCCTCTTGCGATCCACAGTCCAATCTTGAAGGGGTCCTCCCCTTGGTCTCAAATTTATGACACTTGCGCCTGCCACTCCTGCTCCGCCTTCTTGGTCGCTCATGTCGGACGATAAAAAAAATCGCTAGAGACAGGTTCAACTTGTTCAATCTGTGCTCTTTCCCCGGATGTTGTCGGTGCACTCCTCCTATTGTTGCCATGGTGTGACCACCTATAAGATCTCTGATTGTCAAAATCCAATTTGTCCTGCTGAAATTTATGTTTTTTGCCCCTGATCATCTCCTTCTCAAAGGTGTCAATGGAGGCCTTTAACCGCTCCTTAAAGGGAGTAACCTGTCCCTGCAAATCAAAGGCTTGAAGTTTTCCCTCCTTCAGTTTAATATCCTCTTTAAGCCGAATTAAGAGGGTACGATCAGGTTCCAACAGCATGTCAATTAGTATGGAGGAGCATTTAGACAGGCCACTCTCCCAAGTCTTTTTAAATATGGAGTCAACCTCCCAGGCCGGGAAAATCTGCACCCGCAGCCCTCTGGGAATGAGGCCAAGCCTTTTGTATTCCTCCAAACTTTTTGTATTCCACCATGTTTTAGTCAAAGACTTATGCAAATAGGTGATCTCACTACACAATTTAGAAAAGCCCTCATCACATTCTATGGTCGCATTGGCCTCACCGTCCACAACACCAAACACACCTGAAGCCAGATCACGCCAAGCAGCCTCACGGGCCTCCAAGTCCATCCTAATATGTATCAGCGTGCCACCGCCAAGAAACCCTGGTCAACAAGATGCACCAGGTAAAAAAGCAATGTATGACAAGAACAGGAGAAGGCGGGCACTGCACAAAATAATAGTACAGGGATCAACCACGTGCATATAGCAAAATACAAGAAACAAAGAAAGAGGAAAAGATATGCACACTAGTGGGATCAGCCAAACATGATATATTTTATTAACAAGTCACTACAAAAAGGGGCAACAAGAAGGACATACAATTAAAAACATTTAAAAGCTAGATGGACCAACCTGAATCCCCCAGGACATACACAGATGAAAAGGCGGACCAACATGGCAATAATATATGGTGATGTAAACAAAACATGCACAACAATATAAATAACGTTTACTACACAGCAAATTACACAGAGGGAAATAATTTTAACAAAAATAACCAATAACCCGTACTTGACGTAGAATCTCTCTACACCAACATTAAACACAGGCTTGGACTTGAAGCATTTGTATGTTTTCTGGACAAAAAATCAAGTAGAGATAGAGACCATGATTCCTTTGTTTTGGACCTCTTAAAGATAGTCCTTGAAAATAATTATTTCATCTTCGATCGCACCTTCTATAGACAAGCATCTGACACCGCCATGGGCGCTAGGTGCGCGCCATCGTATGCTAATTTGTATATGGGGTGGTGGGAGGAGACCCATCTATATAACCTCCAACTGTTCCGCAAGTACGTACTAGAATGGTACAGGTTTATAGATTACATTTTTTTTTTTTGGGTTGGAACCCTGGATGAGTGCAATACTTTCATTGATCTCAACAAGAATCCTTGGAACATCAGATTAACATCTAAGGTATCTTCCACTATGGTGGATTTCCTGGATTTAAAGATCACCTTGGGGGATAAGCATGTTACTACAAATCTTCATAGAAAAGAGACAGCTACGAACAGTCTACTTCATTATGACAGCACACATCCAGCCCATTTATGCAACAGCATACCAAAGGGACAGTTTTTAAGAGTAAGGAGGAACTGCTCGGTCTATGATGATTTTCAGGTGGAATCTAGAAAACTAACGGACAGGTTCCAAGTGATATCACAAGCGTTTCAACACTCTCAGCGCTGTGTACGGGAGGATATACTTAAACCAAGACAGAAGAACCCTACACGGACAATTGATTTGATTACCGTGTATCACAACAGTGGGGGGATGTCCATGAGATTTTGAAGAACTGGGATATCCTACTGACGGAACCTAAACTTCACCCTTGGCTGTCTACTACTCCTAGGATGGTGGCCAGGTCACGTAATCTAAAAGATGAGTTGGTATCTAGCCACTTTAGACGTGCAACTGTCAAAAGTGGTACTGATGGTCGTATTTTTGGTTCCTATCCTTGCGGCGGATGCAATGTCTGCAGTTATATGATCTCGGAACGAGGACTATCACTTTCACATATACCAAGGAAGATTCAGCCACCTGCATACTTCAACTGTCGCACTATGAACCTTGTGTATGCCTTGGTGTGCAGTTGCCCCAAATTATATGTGGGGTACACCACACAGGAACTGAGACGCCGGGTACAACAGCACCTTTCCAATATCCATACGGCCCAGAAAGATCTGGAGAAAGGTAAGAAACTCATCAGTGGCAGAAAATTTTCTACAAACACATGGCGGTTCTGCTAGGGGTATTAGAGTTATGGGCTTGGAGGGGGTGAAACCTGAGATTAGGGGTGGTAACATCACATTGGATCTACTAAGGAGGGAGTCTAAGTGGATTTATAACTTGAATAGTCGGGCCCCGATGGGCATTAATGAAGAGCTCCTATTTACAGGCTACTACAAACAGACTTCGGCCTTACCCTTATCCAGATGCATATATATTTTGCCTGTTTACTTATACTATTTGTTCCACAGATGCAATAAATATGACGGTATCATTGTCTATCCCTTAGAAGCTCGGTGTGGACTAATGTGAAGACTTCGGGGGTCCTGACTAATATGAAGCATACTTTTGATAGAGAGAGAATGTAACCGGCACTGAAAAGCTGTGTATCAAAGCAATTTTACGTGTGATCTTACATGGAGTGGACGCTACTGGCCTCTGATGAGATCCAGGTGGTGCTCTGCATACAGAATCCAGGAATCAAAGTGAGCAGGTATAAGAAAGAAATGCGGCACTCACCATCTGTCTTCAGCTAAAAATGTCCTTTATTTAGCTCTTAGGCCTTCACAAACATGATGCGGCATCGGCAGGAGTATACGAGGGAGTGGGGGAGTGACAGGAGAGGACGACGGCCGTTTCGCGCACAGCATTAATATGTGGCAAGGGACTATTATTGCATGTGCATCTTATTATATGCAGTCTTTTTGCAAATGCTATTTTAGCATTATGTGTTTGATTTGTGTTCACACCACAGGCCTTGACTTTTCTGTAGTGCGCTAAATAAAAGTCTCACCAGCGATATTGCTGTTTTTCTGGCTGCGCATGTGCTCTTTTTATACCCCCTGGCTATGGATATATGCCGAATGGCAGAGAAAGCTTTTATTTGCAGGCTTCTTATGGTCCAGATACACTGTACACCTTTCTCTGTCTTTGGCTGGGAAACCACTCTGGGAGGTTTTGGTGCGTGTGCTTTTTTTGCATACAGCTCTTTTTATAGATGCCATTCAGGTGTGACATTTCTGACCTATACCTATGTTTAGGGCTCTGATAAATTTGCATAACACAAATAATAAGGTCTTTATTGGTTACATCTTTGTTTGATAAATAGCGCATGCGTGCTATACGCCTTTATTCATCGCCTAATGCTCTTGCTCCTATGGCCATTCTATCGCCTATATACTAGAGATCTGGCCTCCTTGGTTGTTAGGCTTGCATATATATTAAGTGCCTTGTCTATGAGTGTAAACGGCAATTGGTTTATTCACAAACCTTTTGTCTACTTGCTAGCGCATGCGTCCTGGATTCACTGCAGGTTGCTAAGCGTCTCTATTCCTATGGTTACTCTAGCACATTGGTGTCATGCCGGCCAGCTTAGTACTTGTATGCGCAGGCGTATATTGGTGATCTTTGTCGGCGCATGTCCAGAAGTTCACCCGGCGCCGCACACGCTGGACTGATCATACACGCCGCTGCATCCTCACAGGTGATTTCTATTTACCTTTATTATTTGTTGATATATAAGGGGCATGATTTTTTTTTTTTGCCTGTAGGACATTATTGCAAGAGAGCTTGGCTGAGTAGATTACACAAGAAGGAAAACACACACCAAGTCAGCAGGATCTAGGAGCAACATGGCAGATGTGACAACCTACATGGTGAGCTGCAGCATGTGCTACATGTTCACAGATCGACCAGAAGAAGAATCCAATTTCACCTGTCAGAAGTGTAGACTAGTGGCCCTTTTAGAAGAAAAGGTGCGGGGTCTGGAAGAAAGAATAGCAACTTTGAAACTCATCAAAGAGAATGAAGACTTTCTAGACAGAACAGAAGCATCTCTACTGGTCACAGAAGGTGCAAAAAGTGTCAGAGAACCTCCAAAAGCAGATGAGTGGAAGCATGTGACCAAAAGAAGCAAGAAGACCATGGAGAAATCACCAACCACACAACTGAAGAACCGATATCAAATCTTTGTAGAGGATGAAGATGGCACACCTAAGAATGAAGCAATACCAGCAAGTAAAAAAGAAAAGGGCACACAGCAACAAGTGACAGCAAAAAGTACAGCCAAGAAGCAACGAAGAGTGGTGGTGGTGGGAGACTCACTACTGAGAGGCACCGAAGCAGCCATCTGCAGACCGGACATAAATGCAAGAGAAGTATGCTGCCTTCCAGGTGCGATGATCAAAGATGTGACCGATAGGATACCAAAGCTCTTCAGCTCCAAGGACGTCCACCCATTTCTTCTGATACATGTTGGCACCAATGACACGGCAAGGAAGGACCTACCGACAATCTGCAAGGACTTTGAAGAGTTGGGGAAGAAAGTAAAGGAACTGGATGCACAGGTAGTTTTTTCTTCTATCCTTCCAGTAGACGGGCATGGCACCAGGAGATGGAACAGGATCCTTGATGCAAACAACTGGCTAAGACGATGGTGCAGACAACAAGGATTTGGATTCCTGGACCACGGTGTGAATTACTGGTATGATGGACTCCTCGCCAGAGACGGACTACACCTCAACAAACCTGGGAAACACACATTCGCCAGAAGACTCGCTACACTCATCAGGAGGGCGTTAAACTAGAAGAAGAGGGGACGGGAAGAAAAACATTAGACTCGAACAAAGACGACCCAGGAAAACATACTCAGAAGGGAGGTAAGAACATTTCTAAAACAATCCACAGTGAGGAGATTGGAACAAAACAAAATCCTCTAAACTGCATGCTCGCAAACGCCAGAAGCCTGACAAACAAGATGGAAGAACTAGAAGCAGAAATATCTACAGGTAACTTTGACATAGTGGGAATAACCGAGACATGGTTAGATGAAAGCTATGACTGGGCAGTTAACTTACAGGGTTACAGTCTGTTTAGAAAGGATCGTAAAAATCGGAGAGGAGGAGGGGTTTGTCTCTATGTAAAGTCTTGTCTAAAGTCCACTTTAAGGGAGGATATTAGCGAAGGGAATGAGGATGTCGAGTCCATATGGGTTGAAATTCATGGAGGGAAAAATGGTAACAAAATTCTCATTGGGGTCTGTTACAAACCCCCAAATATAACAGAAAGCATGGAAAGTCTACTTCTAAAGCAGATAGATGAAGCTGCAACCCATAATGAGGTCCTGGTTATGGGGGACTTTAACTACCCGGATATTAACTGGGAAACAGAAACCTGTGAAACCCATAAAGGCAACAGGTTTCTGCTAATAACCAAGAAAAATTATCTTTCACAATTGGTGCAGAATCCAACCAGAGGAGCAGCACTTTTAGACCTAATACTATCTAATAGACCTGACAGAATAACAAATCTGCAGGTGGTTGGGCATTTAGGAAATAGCGACCACAATATTGTGCAGTTTCACCTGTCTTTCACTAGGGGGACTTGTCAGGGAGTCACAAAAACATTGAACTTTAGGAAGGCAAAGTTTGAACAGCTTAGAGATGCCCTTAATCTGGTAGACTGGGACAATATCCTCAGAAATGAGAATACAGATAATAAATGGGAAATGTTTAAGAACATCCTAAATAGGCAGTGTAAGCGGTTTATACCTTGTGGGAATAAAAGGACTAGAAATAGGAAAAACCCAATGTGGCTAAACAAAGAAGTAAGACAGGCAATTAACAGTAAAAAGAAAGCATTTGCACTACTAAAGCAGGATGGCACCATTGAAGCTCTAAAAAACTATAGGGAGAAAAATACTTTATCTAAAAAACTAATTAAAGCTGCCAAAAAGGAAACAGAGAAGCACATTGCTAAGGAGAGTAAAACTAATCCCAAACTGTTCTTCAACTATATCAATAGTAAAAGAATAAAAACTGAAAATGTAGGCCCCTTAAAAAATAGTGAGGAAAGAATGGTTGTAGATGACGAGGAAAAAGCTAACATATTAAACACCTTCTTCTCCACGGTATTCACGGTGGAAAATGAAATGCTAGGTGAAATCCCAAGAAACAATGAAAACCCTATATTAAGGGTCACCAATCTAACCCAAGAAGAGGTGCGAAACCGGCTAAATAAGATTAAAATAGATAAATCTTCGGGTCCGGATGGCATACACCCACGAGTACTAAGAGAACTAAGTAATGTAATAGATAAACCATTATTTCTTATTTTTAGTGACTCTATAGCGACAGGGTCTGTTCCGCAGGACTGGCGCATAGCAAATGTGGTGCCAATATTCAAAAAGGGCTCTAAAAGTGAACCTGGAAATTATAGGCCAGTAAGTCTAACCTCTATTGTTGGTAAAATATTTGAAGGGTTTCTGAGGGATGTTATTCTGGATTATCTCAATGAGAATAACTGTTTAACTCCATATCAGCATGGGTTTATGAGAAATCGCTCCTGTCAAACCAATCTAATCAGTTTTTATGAAGAGGTAAGCTATAGACTGGACCACGGTGAGTCATTGGACGTGGTATATCTCGATTTTTCCAAAGCGTTTGATACCGTGCCGCACAAGAGGTTGGTACACAAAATGAGAATGCTTGGTCTGGGGGAAAATGTGTGTAAATGGGTTAGTAACTGGCTTAGTGATAGAAAGCAGAGGGTGGTTATAAATGGTATAGTCTCTAACTGGGTCGCTGTGACCAGTGGGGTACCGCAGGGGTCAGTATTGGGACCTGTTCTCTTCAACATATTCATTAATGATCTGGTAGAAGGTTTACACAGTAAAATATCGATATTTGCAGATGATACAAAACTATGTAAAGCAGTTAATACAAGAGAAGATAGTATTCTGCTACAGATGGATCTGGATAAGTTGGAAACTTGGGCTGAAAGGTGGCAGATGAGGTTTAACAATGATAAATGTAAGGTTATACACATGGGAAGAAGGAATCAATATCACCATTACACACTGAACGGGAAACCACTGGGTAAATCTGACAGGGAGAAGGACTTGGGGATCCTAGTTAATGATAAACTTACCTGGAGCAGCCAGTGCCAGGCAGCAGCTGCCAAGGCAAACAGGATCATGGGGTGCATTAAAAGAGGTCTGGATACACATGATGAGAGCATTATACTGCCTCTGTACAAATCCCTAGTTAGACCGCACATGGAGTACTGTGTCCAGTTTTGGGCACCGGTGCTCAGGAAGGATATAATGGAACTAGAGAGAGTACAAAGGAGGGCAACAAAATTAATAAAGGGGATGGGAGAACTACAATACCCAGATAGATTAGCGAAATTAGGATTATTTAGTCTAGAAAAAAGACGACTGAGGGGCGATCTAATAACCATGTATAAGTATATAAGGGGACAATACAAATATCTCGCTGAGGATCTGTTTATACCAAGGAAGGTGACGGGCACAAGGGGGCATTCTTTGCGTCTGGAGGAGAGAAGGTTTTTCCACCAACATAGAAGAGGATTCTTTACTGTTAGGGCGGTGAGAATCTGGAATTGCTTGCCTGAGGAGGTGGTGATGGCGAACTCAGTCGAGGGGTTCAAGAGAGGCCTGGATGTCTTCCTGGAGCAGAACAATATTGTATCATACAATTATTAGGTTCTGTAGAAGGACGTAGATCTGGGTATTTATTATGATGGAATATAGGCTGAACTGGATGGACAAATGTCTTTTTTCGGCCTTACTAACTATGTTACTATGTTACTATGATTGGGATGACTTCTTTACAACCTTCCCCTGATGAAGACGCTCTAGCAGCGTCGATACGCGTGGGGCCTTTATCCCCCTGTGGACTCCCTTCGGTAACCTCTTGATGCACCTCAGTCTGGCTACTTGTACCTGCTTACGTGCCCTCACCGCTTTGGTACTTTTATGGGGACCAGGGTTATACCTTTTTCATTATTTGGATAACATCTCATAAGCGGTCGTGGTCAGGCCAACCACTTGGTGATGTATTGCATAGGGCATCAGTATTGAGGCAGGTTGTGGACACATTATATTCTTTAGAAATATTGCCTACTTATTTATCATTAAGATTCTGTCTATGCCTGCATGTTGGAAGGGATTATCAGAAACATTTGGACCTGTGGCATATGGGTGAGGTCAGCTGGCAGTACGGGTTATTGGTTATTTTTGTTAAAATTATTTCCCTCTGTGTAATTTGCTGTGTAGTAAACGTTATTTATATTGTGCATGTTTTGTTTACATCACCATATATTATTGCCATGTTGGTCCGCCTTTTCCTCTGTGTATGTCCTGGGGGATTCAGGTTGGTCCATCTAGCTTTTAAATGTTTTTAATTGTATGTCCTTCTTGTTGCCCCTTTTTGTAGTGACTTGATAATAAAATATATCATTAGGGGGTCTACTTTCCAAAATGGTGTCACTTGTGGGGGGTTTCAATGTTTAGGCACATCAGGGGCTCTCCAAAAGCAACATGGCGTCTCATCTCAATTCCTGTCAATTTTGCATTGAAAAGTCAAATGACGCTCCTTCCCTTCTGAGCTCTCCCATGCGCCCAAACAGTGGTTTACCCCCACATATGGGGTATCGGTGTACTCAGGACAAATTGTACAAAAACTTTTGGGGTCCATTTTCTCCTTTTACCCTTGGTAAAATAAAACAAATTGGATTAAATTTTTAGTGAAAAAAAATTAAATATTTTTTTTTTAAAAACATTCCAAAAATTCCTGTGAAACACCTGAAGGGTTAATACATTTCTTGAATGTGGTTTTGAGCACCTTGAGGGGTGCAGTTTTTAGAATGGTGTCACACTTGGTTATTTTACATAGTAACATAGTTAGTGAGGCCGAAAAAAGCCATTTGTCCATCCAGTTCAGCCTATAATCCATCATAATAAATCCCCAGATCTACGTCCTTCTACAGAACCTAATAATTGTATGATACAATATTGTTCTGCTCCAGGAAGACATCCAGGCCTCTCTAGAACCCTTCGACTGAGTTCGCAATCACCACCTCCTCAGGCAAGCAATTCCAGACTCTCACCGCCCTAACAGTAAAGAATCCTCTTCTATGTTGGTGGAAAAACCTTCTCTCCTCCAGACGCGAAGAATGCCCCCTTGTGCCCGTCACCTTCCTTGGTATAAACAGATCCTCAGCGAGATATTTGTATTGTCCCCTTATATACTTATACATGGTTATTAGATCGCCCCTCAGTCGTCTTTTTTCTAGACTAAATAATCCTAATTTCGCTAATCTATCTGGGTATTGTAGTTCTCCCATCCCCTTTATTAATTTTGTTGCCCTCCTTCGTACTCTCTCTAGTTCCATTATATCCTTCCTGAGCACCGGTGCCCAAAACTGGACACAGTACTCCATGTGCGGTCTAACTAGGGATTTGTACAGAGGCAGTATAATGCTCTCATCATGTGTATCCAGACCTCTTTTAATGCACCCCATGATCCTGTTTGCCTTGGCAGCTGCTGCCTGGCACTGGCTGCTCCAGGTAAGTTTATCATTAACTAGGATCCCCAAGTCCTTCTCCCTGTCAGATTTACCCAGTGGTTTCCCGTTCAGTGTGTAATGGTGATATTGATTCCTTCTTCCCATGTGTATAACCTTACATTTATCATTGTTAAACCTCATCTGCCACCTTTCAGCCCAAGTTTCCAACTTATCCAGATCCATCTGTAGCAGAATACTATCTTCTCTTGTATTAACTGCTTTACATAGTTTTGTATCATCTGCAAATATCGATATTTTACTGTGTAAACCTTCTACCAGATCATTAATGAATATGTTGAAGAGAACAGGTCCCAATACTGACCCCTGCGGTACCCCACTGGTCACAGCGACCCAGTTAGAGACTATACCATTTATAACCACCCTCTGCTTTCTATCACTAAGCCAGTTACTAACCCATTTACACACAATTTCCCCCAGACAAAGCATTCTCATTTTGTGTACCAACCTCTTGTGCGGCACGGTATCAAACGCTTTGGAAAAATCGAGATATACCACGTCCAATGATTCACCGTGGTCCAGACCCCTCAAAATGACTTCAAATGAGATGTGGTCCCTAAAAAAAATGGTGTTGTAAAAATGAGAAATTGCTGGTCAACTTTTAACCCTTATAACTTCCTAACAAAAAAAAAATAGATTCCAAAATTGTGCTGATGTAAAGTAGACATGTGGGAAATGTTACTTATTAAGTATTTTGTGTGACATATCTCTGTGATTTAAGGGCATAAACATTCAAAGTTGGAAAATTGTGAAATTTTCTAAATTTTCGCCAAATTTCTGTATTTTTTCACAATTAAACACAGGTAATATCAAATAAGTTTTACCACTATCATGACGTACAATATGTCATGAGAAAACAATGTCAGAATCACTGGGATCCTTTGAAGCGTTCCAGAATTATAACCTCATAAAGGGACAGTGGTCAGAATTGTAAAAATTGGCCCGGTCATTAACGTGCAAACCACCCTTGGGGGTGAAGGGGTTAAAGGGCAATCCTAGTGCTGAATGAGCCGTGCGCCCTCCATCTAAAAGAGCGGCCGCAATCCCAGGTGATGCAACAGCCAAGGCAATGTCATTGAGTGAAATTCTGCAAGCAGCAAATTCATTAAAAATGTTTTACCAGAACCTCCTGGTGCATCTATGAAAAATAGTCCCCCCATTTCCACTGGAAATCGGAGCCATAATTGCCATATAGGCCGATCTTTGTTCATCAACCGAAAGAGGCTTATTTAATATGACAAATTCTTTACATTTTTCCAAATCGTAGCGTTTTACTTGCAGAATATCTCTGTTGATAATATCAAAGTCTGGTCGATTTGGTGCTGGTAAACCTCATTCTATTGGAGTTTTACTATTGATAGATGTGCACCTTTCTTCTAACATCACGACGGCTCTGTTGAATAGGTCAGCAGTGAAATTCTGGATTAACTCTCCTTTGCAGTCTCTCCACTATGATATTCTTTGTATTTGTCCCACAGCGCACAGGGATTGGAAGGTGCGCAGGTTGTAATTGTGATAGCGCACAGGTCTCTTAGTGGAGGTGGAAAGCGAATGAGAGATGCTTCCTGCAATGTCACGTCCCAGTGTTGATTGTCTTCGATCAGACCACGCTTTTGGCATGCTTCCCTGAAAGTTTGACACAGCTCTCCATCAGCTATCTTCAAATCTGTGAAAGACGTTGGCCCGCGGATAGTGTGAAGCAGTAATCGGAGGCAGTAACACTCTGCGTGGTTTGGATGCCCACGTCCAAGAGCAGCATTGGAACGTCCGTCCCATCCTGGGACCCTTGCACCTTGTTTCCTCTTGCAAAATACTTTTCTCTATTTATTCCATGTATGTTGGAACATCTGAATATAATAAAGTCCTTGCGAATGGATCTGCTTGACATAGGAGAAAGAAAGCTGTGAATGTTGTATTGGGTGGTCGAGCAGCTCTTTCCTCTGCATTGTTGGGCGTAAAATAGACTCGTCGATTTTCAAGATGGACACTGAGATGAACTACAGTCGGATGTCTTTCATAAATGGGAAAATTTAGTAATCGCCACACGGCTTCATTACTACTTATTTACCTTCCCATCCGATACACCATAATCTCATCATCAGATGTACATAGTCGATTCTCTAGCTTGAAAACTGCCAGATCACTGCCCTTGGTAACACATTTGCAAATGTATTTAATTGACTTAACAGAGTTACAATATTCTACGATAATGTGCACATCAAACATTTTTGAAAGCAGTGGAGAGTAAAGGTACCGTCACACTCAGCAACTTTGCAACGAGAACGACAACAATCCGTGACGTTGCAGCGTCCTGGATAGCGATCTCGTTGTGTTTGACACGCAGCAGCGATCTGGATCCCACTGTGCCATCGCTGGTCGTTGCTGAAAGTCCAGAACTTTATTTTGTCGCTAGGTCGGCGTGTATCGTCATGTTTGACATCAAAAGCAACGATGCCAGCAACGTTTTACATGGAGCGAACAACGATAAGTGAGTCGCCGTTACATCACTGGATCGCTCCTGCATCGTTCTGGAGTTGCTGTGTTTGACGTCTCTACAGCGACCTAAACAGCGATGCTCCAGCGATCTAGTTTAGGTCGGATCGTTGTCTATATCGCTGCAGCGTCGCTGAGTGTGACGGTACCTTTAGGTACAACCCATCGATTATCTATTTCATATATCTGTGTTTTGTTTAACCCTTTTTAATCTGATTGTTGCAGTCTATCCTCCCTGTTCAGGTTTCCGTCTTCTGTAAAGAGGATAACCATCATCTCCTGTTTGTGCTAATACAATCAAGTTGCGAGGATACTTTTCAGTACATTTCCCTTCCTTCATACATGGCGATAACACATGGGCCATGGATCATATTTTTAGAAATAGTTTCAAAAAGTATCGTGTCCTCTTCTGGATTTGGAAGCTCAGCAGAAATAACACTGTCTATTTGATCAGGTTGTATGTTATCCTTTAGCCAGTAAATGACCATGTGGAAGACCTCTTTTTTTTGCCACTCAATTGAATATATCCAACACTGACTTTCGCCTAAAATGTAAACTTTGTAATTACATCCATGAGCTTGATCAGTTTTTGTTTAAAAACCCTTGCTGTTAAATGATGTCGATCAGAGGGGCCCTGACCATTCAGAAGCTCTTCCCTTATCTCTGGCCAAGTTGGATTACATGTAACTGCAATAAACAATTCAGGACGACCACATATCCGAACATATGTCACGTCGTCCTGAGCATACTCATGCATATGTCTGGGACTTCCAGTAAAATAAACATACGCCCAATGTCAGCCACGTTGTCATCATTAGCAACAGCATCCCTTAAATGAATGTATTCACCCATTCTAAGTTTTTGTTGGTTCAATCGTATGTACAAAAGACGCTCACTTTCCACCTTAGCGTACATATCAACTATAAATTCATGAAGAAGTTGCCTACATTGTAAAATGTGGTTAGAAAACCCATGTCTGGTCATTATTTGGTGGGCATAATAGTCCATAGCTGATTTTTTTTTTATTGGTCGGCCTAACAGTCTTGGGATCAGTCTGTGTTAGATTATAGTGATCGCCATCTTGGCCATTCCACGATATTATCGGATATTGCAGAGCATCATATGATCTATGTGTTTCTGCAATACGTTGAAGATTGTTGCTGAATAATTATATCTCGACTTTGAAAGTCCTGTCCAACCATTACAATAGCTACTTTGTTATCATCGGGAGAATTATGGATCACCCCCGTGGGCAGTGGGGTACTCGGTACCAGGTCCTTCAGTTCTCAAGGGGAATGTCACGGTGGCTGACACGGTCTGTGGCCCTCGGGAGGTCCGGTGTAAAAGGGGAAAGGTCTTTAATGGGGAAATGTTTGTGATGCCACCTGTGGTATTCGGTCAGGGTGACCGACGCTGCTTAGGGGTCCGCTGGGGTGATATTATAGCAGCTAGATGGTATACCTTCCCACAGGTGAAGTATGTCCCCAGGGCTTCCCGGTGTGTAGATGGTGATGGTGGATGGTGAGAGGCACAGTGAAGAACAAGGACACAATGTTGCAGTCTCTTTACCTTTACTGAAGGCTTCAGCATCCACAGTCCAGAGCACCAGATCACAGGGCAGGCAGAGTCCAGCCGGATTGGAGGCAAATCCAGAGTCCCCTTATCCAGGTGGAAATCAGAAGCCTTCCTCTAGCGCCTGGGTGTTGTAGTACCTTACTGCTGAGCTTCTCATAAGGTCCTCACAACTACTGTAGATGTTCTAGATGTTGTGTCTCACTGTGTCCCCCCGGATGGGTAGGACAAACCTGTATGACTGGTGGCCTGAGGCTTTTTACAGGAACGCTAGCACGCCCCAGCCCCAAGTTGCCACCGTGCCTCCTGGGTATAGGGTGGGCAGGTAACGTGGAATTAACTGTCCTGCCGGTCTCTGGAGCAAGGCATAAAGGACTGTTGCTCCCTCGGTGTTCCAGCTACCAGATCCTGCGCCTCAGGAGGCAGCCTGTGCAGAGCAGAACTCCTTCTGGTTTCCTCTCCTTTTGCTATGACTTCTTCTCACTCTCTACAATACAGTTCTCTGTTCGTGTCTCTTTCTTAGGAACTGCCGCAGGTGGGGCAGGCACATCTCCGTGGCCTTCTGTCTAGGCCTCTGACAGGATCCCACCCCTGTCAGGGACCAACTACCTGAGCGGAGCGCAGATAGCAGCTCACTGGGTGAAGCCCAGCCAGCTTCTGCCTAACTTCCTATCCAGACCACCAGATTTACCAATATGTGAAGACTAACATAGTAACATAGTTAGTAAGGCCGAAAAAAGACATTTGTCCATCCAGTTCAGCCTATATTCCATCATAATAAATACCCAGATCTACGTCCTTCTACAGAACCTAATAATTGTATGATACAATATTGTTCTGCTCCAGGAAGACATCCAGGCCTCTCTTGAACCCCTCGACTGAGTTCGCCATCACCACCTCCTCAGGCAAGCAATTCCAGATTCTCACTGCCCTAACAGTAAAGAATCCTCTTCTATGTTGGTGGAAAAACCTTCTCTCCTCCAGACGCAAAGAATGCCCCCTTGTGCCCGTCACCTTCCTTGGTATAAACAGATCCTCAGCGAGATATTTGTATTGTCCCCTTATATACTTATACATGGTTATTAGATCGCCCCTCAGTCGTCTTTTTTCTAGACTAAATAATCCTAATTTCGCTAATCTATCTGGGTATTGTAGTTCTCCCATCCCCTTTATTAATTTTGTTGCCCTCCTTTGTACTCTCTCTAGTTCCATTATATCCTTCCTGAGCACCGGTGCCCAAAACTGGACACAGTACTCCATGTGCGGTCTAACTAGGGATTTGTACAGAGGCAGTATAATGCTCTCATCATGTGTATCCAGACCTCTTTTAATGCACCCCATGATCCTGTTTGCCTTGGCAGCTGCTGCCTGGCACTGGCTGCTCCAGGTAAGTTTATCATTAACTAGGATCCCCAAGTCCTTCTCCCTGTCAGATTTACCCAGTGGTTTCCCGTTCAGTGTGTAATGGTGATATTGATTCCCTCTTCCCATGTGTATAACCTTACATTTATCATTGTTAAACCTCATCTGCCACCTTTCAGCCCAAGTTTCCAACTTATCCAGATCCATCTGTAGCAGAATACTATCTTCTCTTGTATTAACTGCTTTACATAGTTTTGTATCATCTGCAAATATCGATATTTTACTGTGTAAACCTTCTACCAGATCATTAATGAATATGTTGAAGAGAACAGGTCCCAATACTGACCCCTGCGGTACCCCACTGGTCACAGCGACCCAGTTAGAGACTATACCATTTATAACCACCCTCTGCTTTCTATCACTAAGCCAGTTACTAACCCATTTACACACATTTTCCCCCAGACCAAGCATTCTCATTTTGTGTACCAACCTCTTGTGCGGCACGGTATCAAACGCTTTGGAAAAATCGAGATATACCACGTCCAATGACTCACCGTGGTCCAGTCTATAGCTTACCTCTTCATAAAAACTGATTAGATTGGTTTGACAGGAGCGATTTCTCATAAACCCATGCTGATATGGAGTTAAACAGTTATTCTCATTGAGATAATCCAGAATAACATCCCTCAGAAACCCTTCAAATATTTTACCAACAATAGAGGTTAGACTTACTGGCCTATAATTTCCAGGTTCACTTTTAGAGCCCTTTTTGAATATTGGCACCACATTTGCTATGCGCCAGTCCTGCGGAACAGACCCTGTCGCTATAGAGTCACTAAAAATAAGAAATAATGGTTTATCTATTACATTACTTAGTTCTCTTAGTACTCGTGGGTGTATGCCATCCGGACCCGGAGATTTATCTATTTTAATCTTATTTAGCCGGTTTCGCACCTCTTCTTGGGTTAGATTGGTGACCCTTAATATAGGGTTTTCATTGTTTCTTGGGATTTCACCTAGCATTTCATTTTCCACCGTGAATACCGTGGAGAAGAAGGTGTTTAATATGTTAGCTTTTTCCTCGTCATCTACAACCATTCTTTCCTCACTATTTTTTAAGGGGCCTACATTTTCAGTTTTTATTCTTTTACTATTGATATAGTTGAAGAACAGTTTGGGATTAGTTTTACTCTCCTTAGCAATGTGCTTCTCTGTTTCCTTTTTGGCAGCTTTAATTAGTTTTTTAGATAAAGTATTTTTCTCCCTATAGTTTTTTAGAGCTTCAATGGTGCCATCCTGCTTTAGTAGTGCAAATGCTTTCTTTTTACTGTTAATTGCCTGTCTTACTTCTTTGTTTAGCCACATTGGGTTTTTCCTATTTCTAGTCCTTTTATTCCCACAAGGTATAAACCGCTTACACTGCCTATTTAGGATGTTCTTAAACATTTCCCATTTATTATCTGTATTCTCATTTCTGAGGATATTGTCCCAGTCTACCAGATTAAGGGCATCTCTAAGCTGTTCAAACTTTGCCTTCCTAAAGTTCAATGTTTTTGTGACTCCCTGACAAGTCCCCCTAGTGAAAGACAGGTGAAACTGCACAATATTGTGGTCGCTATTTCCTAAATGCCCAACCACCTGCAGATTTGTTATTCTGTCAGGTCTATTAGATAGTATTAGGTCTAAAAGTGCTGCTCCTCTGGTTGGATTCTGCACCAATTGTGAAAGATAATTTTTCTTGGTTATTAGCAGAAACCTGTTGCCTTTATGGGTTTCACAGGTTTCTGTTTCCCAGTTAATATCCGGGTAGTTAAAGTCCCCCATAACCAGGACCTCATTATGGGTTGCAGCTTCATCTATCTGCTTTAGAAGTAGACTTTCCATGCTTTCTGTTATATTTGGGGGTTTGTAACAGACCCCAATGAGAATTTTGTTACCATTTTTCCCTCCATGAATTTCAACCCATATGGACTCGACATCCTCATTCCCTTCGCTAATATCCTCCCTTAAAGTGGACTTTAGACAAGACTTTACATAGAGACAAACCCCTCCTCCTCTCCGATTTTTACGATCCTTTCTAAACAGACTGTAACCCTGTAAGTTAACTGCCCAGTCATAGCTTTCATCTAACCATGTCTCGGTTATTCCCACTATGTCAAAGTTACCTGTAGATATTTCTGCTTCTAGTTCTTCCATCTTGTTTGTCAGGCTTCTGGCGTTTGCGAGCATGCAGTTTAGAGGATTTTGTTTTGTTCCAATCTCCTCACTGTGGATTGTTTTAGAAATGTTCTTACCTCCCTTCTGAGTATGTTTTCCTGGGTCGTCTTTGTTCGAGTCTAATGTTTTTCTTCCCGTCCCCTCTTCTTCTAGTTTAACGCCCTCCTGATGAGTGTAGCGAGTCTTCTGGCGAATGTGTGTTTCCCAGGTTTGTTGAGGTGTAGTCCGTCTCTGGCGAGGAGTCCATCATACCAGTAATTCACACCGTGGTCCAGGAATCCAAATCCTTGTTGTCTGCACCATCGTCTTAGCCAGTTGTTTGCATCAAGGATCCTGTTCCATCTCCTGGTGCCATGCCCGTCTACTGGAAGGATAGAAGAAAAAACTACCTGTGCATCCAGTTCCTTTACTTTCTTCCCCAACTCTTCAAAGTCCTTGCAGATTGTCGGTAGGTCCTTCCTTGCCGTGTCATTGGTGCCAACATGTATCAGAAGAAATGGGTGGACGTCCTTGGAGCTGAAGAGCTTTGGTATCCTATCGGTCACATCCTTGATCATCGCACCTGGAAGGCAGCATACTTCTCTTGCAGTTATGTCCGGTCTGCAGATGGCTGCTTCGGTGCCTCTCAGTAGTGAGTCTCCCACCACCACCACTCTTCGTTGCTTCTTGGCTGTACTTTTTGCTGTCACTTGTTGCTGTGTGCCCTTTTCCTTTTTGCTTGCTGGTATTGCTTCATTCTTAGGTGTGCCATCTTCATCCTCTACAAAGATTTGATATCGGTTCTTCAGTTGTGTGGTTGGTGATTTCTCCATGGTCTTCTTGCTTCTTTTGGTCACATGCTTCCACTCATCTGCTTTTGGAGGTTCTCTGACACTTTTTGCACCTTCTGTGACCAGTAGAGATGCTTCTGTTCTGTCTAGAAAGTCTTCATTCTCTTTGATGAGTTTCAAAGTTGCTATTCTTTCTTCCAGACCCCGCACCTTTTCTTCTAAAAGGGCCACTAGTCTACACTTCTGACAGGTGAAATTGGATTCTTCTTCTGGTCGATCTGTGAACATGTAGCACATGCTGCAGCTCACCATGTAGGTTGTCACATCTGCCATGTTGCTCCTAGATCCTGCTGACTTGCTGTGTGTTTTCCTTCTTGTGTAATCTACTCAGCCAAGCTCTCTTGCAATAATGTCCTACAGGCAAGGCACCTGGAATATGCAAATTAGCCTCCTGAAGCTTGAATCCCTGGTTTGGTGATGCTTTCGAAGCAGCTGGTCCCGGCTGTACCCAACGATCTTCTAGCTTAGGGAGACTTCGCTTCTCCCAGAAGGCACCTGGAATATGCAAATTAGCCTCCTGAAGCTTGAATCCCTGGTTTGGTGATGCTTTCGAAGCAGCTGGTCCCGGCTGTACCCAACGATCTTCTAGCTTAGGGAGACTTCGCTTCTCCCAGAAGGCACCTGGAATATGCAAATTAGCCTCCTGAAGCTTGAATCCCTGGTTTGGTGATGCTTTCGAAGCAGCTGGTCCCGGCTGTACCCAACGATCTTCTAGCTTAGGGAGACTTCGCTTCTCCCAGAAGGCACCTGGAATATGCAAATTAGCCTCCTGAAGCTTGAATCCCTGGTTTGGTGATGCTTTCGAAGCAGCTGGTCCCGGCTGTACCCAACGATCTTCTAGCTTAGGGAGACTTCGCTTCTCCCAGAAGGCACCTGGAATATGCAAATTAGCCTCCTGAAGCTTGAATCCCTGGTTTGGTGATGCTTTCGAAGCAGCTGGTCCCGGCTGTACCCAACGATCTTCTAGCTTAGGGAGACTTCGCTTCTCCCAGAAGGCACCTGGAATATGCAAATTAGCCTCCTGAAGCTTGAATCCCTGGTTTGGTGATGCTTTCGAAGCAGCTGGTCCCGGCTGTACCCAACGATCTTCTAGCTTAGGGAGACTTCGCTTCTCCCAGAAGGCACCTGGAATATGCAAATTAGCCTCTTGAAGCTTGAATCCCTGGTTTGGTGATGCTTTCGAAGCAGCTGGTCCCGGCTGTACCCAACGATCTTCTAGCTTAGGGAGACTTCGCTTCTCCCAGAAGGCACCTGGAATATGCAAATTAGCCTCCTGAAGCTTGAATCCCTGGTTTGGTGATGCTTTCGAAGCAGCTGGTCCCGGCTGTACCCAACGATCTTCTAGCTTAGGGAGACTTCGCTTCTCCCAGAAGGCACCTGGAATATGCAAATTAGCCTCCTGAAGCTTGAATCCCTGGTTTGGTGATGCTTTCGAAGCAGCTGGTCCCGGCTGTACCCAACGATCTTCTAGCTTAGGGAGACTTCGCTTCTCCCAGAAGGCACCTGGAATATGCAAATTAGCCTCCTGAAGCTTGAATCCCTGGTTTGGTGATGCTTTCGAAGCAGCTGGTCCCGGCTGTACCCAACGATCTTCTAGCTTAGGGAGACTTCGCTTCTCCCAGAAGGCACCTGGAATATGCAAATTAGCCTCCTGAAGCTTGAATCCCTGGTTTGGTGATGCTTTCGAAGCAGCTGGTCCCGGCTGTACCCAACGATCTTCTAGCTTAGGGAGACTTCGCTTCTCCCAGAAGGCACCTGGAATATGCAAATTAGCCTCCTGAAGCTTGAATCCCTGGTTTGGTGATGCTTTCGAAGCAGCTGGTCCCGGCTGTACCCAACGATCTTCTAGCTTAGGGAGACTTCGCTTCTCCCAGAAGGCACCTGGAATATGCAAATTAGCCTCCTGAAGCTTGAATCCCTGGTTTGGTGATGCTTTCGAAGCAGCTGGTCCCGGCTGTACCCAACGATCTTCTAGCTTAGGGAGACTTCGCTTCTCCCAGAAGGCACCTGGAATATGCAAATTAGCCTCCTGAAGCTTGAATCCCTGGTTTGGTGATGCTTTCGAAGCAGCTGGTCCCGGCTGTACCCAACGATCTTCTAGCTTAGGGAGACTTCGCTTCTCCCAGAAGGCACCTGGAATATGCAAATTAGCCTCCTGAAGCTTGAATCCCTGGTTTGGTGATGCTTTCGAAGCAGCTGGTCCCGGCTGTACCCAACGATCTTCTAGCTTAGGGAGACTTCGCTTCTCCCAGAAGGCACCTGGAATATGCAAATTAGCCCCCTGAAGCTTGAATCCCTGGTTTGGTGATGCTTTCGAAGCAGCTGGTCCCGGCTGTACCCAACGATCTTCTAGCTTAGGGAGACTTCGCTTCTCCCAGAAGGCACCTGGAATATGCAAATTAGCCCCCTGAAGCTTGAATCCCTGGTTTGGTGATGCTTTCGAAGCAGCTGGTCCCGGCTGTACCCAACGATCTTCTAGCTTAGGGAGACTTCGCTTCTCCCAGAAGGCACCTGGAATATGCAAATTAGCCCCCTGAAGCTTGAATCCCTGGTTTGGTGATGCTTTCGAAGCAGCTGGTCCCGGCTGTACCCAACGATCTTCTAGCTTAGGGAGACTTCGCTTCTCCCAGAAGGCACCTGGAATATGCAAATTAGCCTCCTGAAGCTTGAATCCCTGGTTTGGTGATGCTTTCGAAGCAGCTGGTCCCGGCTGTACCCAACGATCTTCTAGCTTAGGGAGACTTCGCTTCTCCCAGAAGGCACCTGGAATATGCAAATTAGCCTCCTGAAGCTTGAATCCCTGGTTTGGTGATGCTTTCGAAGCAGCTGGTCCCGGCTGTACCCAACGATCTTCTAGCTTAGGGAGACTTCGCTTCTCCCAGAAGGCACCTGGAATATGCAAATTAGCCTCCTGAAGCTTGAATCCCTGGTTTGGTGATGCTTTCGAAGCAGCTGGTCCCGGCTGTACCCAACGATCTTCTAGCTTAGGGAGACTTCGCTTCTCCCAGAAGGCACCTGGAATATGCAAATTAGCCTCCTGAAGCTTGAATCCCTGGTTTGGTGATGCTTTCGAAGCAGCTGGTCCCGGCTGTACCCAACGATCTTCTAGCTTAGGGAGACTTCGCTTCTCCCAGAAGGCACCTGGAATATGCAAATTAGCCTCCTGAAGCTTGAATCCCTGGTTTGGTGATGCTTTCGAAGCAGCTGGTCCCAGCTGTACCCAACGATCTTCTAGCTTAGGGAGACTTCGCTTCTCCCAGACGGCACCTGGAATATGCAAATTAGCCTCCTGAAGCTTGAATCCCTGGTTTGGTGATGCTTTCGAAGCAGCTGGTCCCGGCTGTACCCAACGATCTTCTAGCTTAGGGAGACTTCGCTTCTCCCAGAAGGCACCTGGAATATGCAAATTAGCCTCCTGAAGCTTGAATCCCTGGTTTGGTGATGCTTTCGAAGCAGCTGGTCCCGGCTGTACCCAACGATCTTCTAGCTTAGGGAGACTTCGCTTCTCCCAGAAGGCACCTGGAATATGCAAATTAGCCTCCTGAAGCTTGAATCCCTGGTTTGGTGATGCTTTCGAAGCAGCTGGTCCCGGCTGTACCCAACGATCTTCTAGCTTAGGGAGACTTCGCTTCTCCCAGAAGGCACCTGGAATATGCAAATTAGCCTCCTGAAGCTTGAATCCCTGGTTTGGTGATGCTTTCGAAGCAGCTGGTCCCGGCTGTACCCAACGATCTTCTAGCTTAGGGAGACTTCGCTTCTCCCAGAAGGCACCTGGAATATGCAAATTAGCCTCCTGAAGCTTGAATCCCTGGTTTGGTGATGCTTTCGAAGCAGCTGGTCCCGGCTGTACCCAACGATCTTCTAGCTTAGGGAGACTTCGCTTCTCCCAGAAGGCACCTGGAATATGCAAATTAGCCTCCTGAAGCTTGAATCCCTGGTTTGGTGATGCTTTCGAAGCAGCTGGTCCCGGCTGTACCCAACGATCTTCTAGCTTAGGGAGACTTCGCTTCTCCCAGAAGGCACCTGGAATATGCAAATTAGCCTCCTGAAGCTTGAATCCCTGGTTTGGTGATGCTTTCGAAGCAGCTGGTCCCGGCTGTACCCAACGATCTTCTAGCTTAGGGAGACTTCGCTTCTCCCAGAAGGCACCTGGAATATGCAAATTAGCCTCCTGAAGCTTGAATCCCTGGTTTGGTGATGCTTTCGAAGCAGCTGGTCCCGGCTGTACCCAACGATCTTCTAGCTTAGGGAGACTTCGCTTCTCCCAGAAGGCACCTGGAATATGCAAATTAGCCTCCTGAAGCTTGAATCCCTGGTTTGGTGATGCTTTCGAAGCAGCTGGTCCCGGCTGTACCCAACGATCTTCTAGCTTAGGGAGACTTCGCTTCTCCCAGAAGGCACCTGGAATATGCAAATTAGCCTCCTGAAGCTTGAATCCCTGGTTTGGTGATGCTTTCGAAGCAGCTGGTCCCGGCTGTACCCAACGATCTTCTAGCTTAGGGAGACTTCGCTTCTCCCAGAAGGCACCTGGAATATGCAAATTAGCCTCCTGAAGCTTGAATCCCTGGTTTGGTGATGCTTTCGAAGCAGCTGGTCCCGGCTGTACCCAACGATCTTCTAGCTTAGGGAGACTTCGCTTCTCCCAGAAGGCACCTGGAATATGCAAATTAGCCTCCTGAAGCTTGAATCCCTGGTTTGGTGATGCTTTCGAAGCAGCTGGTCCCGGCTGTACCCAACGATCTTCTAGCTTAGGGAGACTTCGCTTCTCCCAGAAGGCACCTGGAATATGCAAATTAGCCTCCTGAAGCTTGAATCCCTGGTTTGGTGATGCTTTCGAAGCAGCTGGTCCCGGCTGTACCCAACGATCTTCTAGCTTAGGGAGACTTCGCTTCTCCCAGAAGGCACCTGGAATATGCAAATTAGCCTCCTGAAGCTTGAATCCCTGGTTTGGTGATGCTTTCGAAGCAGCTGGTCCCGGCTGTACCCAACGATCTTCTAGCTTAGGGAGACTTCGCTTCTCCCAGAAGGCACCTGGAATATGCAAATTAGCCTCCTGAAGCTTGAATCCCTGGTTTGGTGATGCTTTCGAAGCAGCTGGTCCCGGCTGTACCCAACGATCTTCTAGCTTAGGGAGACTTCGCTTCTCCCAGAAGGCACCTGGAATATGCAAATTAGCCTCCTGAAGCTTGAATCCCTGGTTTGGTGATGCTTTCGAAGCAGCTGGTCCCGGCTGTACCCAACGATCTTCTAGCTTAGGGAGACTTCGCTTCTCCCAGAAGGCACCTGGAATATGCAAATTAGCCTCCTGAAGCTTGAATCCCTGGTTTGGTGATGCTTTCGAAGCAGCTGGTCCCGGCTGTACCCAACGATCTTCTAGCTTAGGGAGACTTCGCTTCTCCCAGAAGGCACCTGGAATATGCAAATTAGCCTCCTGAAGCTTGAATCCCTGGTTTGGTGATGCTTTCGAAGCAGCTGGTCCCGGCTGTACCCAACGATCTTCTAGCTTAGGGAGACTTCGCTTCTCCCAGAAGGCACCTGGAATATGCAAATTAGCCTCCTGAAGCTTGAATCCCTGGTTTGGTGATGCTTTCGAAGCAGCTGGTCCCGGCTGTACCCAACGATCTTCTAGCTTAGGGAGACTTCGCTTCTCCCAGAAGGCACCTGGAATATGCAAATTAGCCTCCTGAAGCTTGAATCCCTGGTTTGGTGATGCTTTTCGAGTGCCCTAATAAATAGGAGCATAGCTCCCCCTGGTGGACTGGAGTATGAAATGTGTGTTGGTGTTGCCTGGAAAGAGATCTCCTTTATTGCCTGTCACGGATCCCTTCTCCGTGGTGTAACTTATTCGTCACGTGCCTGCTCTCACAAGTGACTTGAGGTTGTGCCTGCAAGGGTTAATCTATCTCCCCACTCTCAGTCCAGCATTCAACCTCTGTCCTATGCTGTAATGGGAGCATAAATCACACACCGACCCAGGCCACACACCAGCTCATACGCGCTGCCACCACTCATCGAATACACGGGCGATGAGTCCCGGAACTAACAATAATACTAATAAAAATATGTCTATCATTCATAAGGCTCACACACCTTTAGGCTATGGTTTCTTTAGAACATTCAAGGTTCAACTTGTTAAAGTTTTATACTTTAATAACAAAAAGTTCAATGTTTACAATAAGAAAAAGGTATAAAAATATGATAATAAAAAGACATACAACTTATGCAAAACAGTGTCAAAATAAACAGGAGAAAACTTACAGAAATTATCTAATTGGTAGTTGCTTTCTGCTCCTTGAGGGAAGGAAGAATGTAGATTGGATCACATCAGCTTCTCAGGCTGCCCCCATCATGTGAACACAATTCTCTGTCTGCAGCCTAAATTTATAACTTTGGTCTGAGGTCAGGTTTCTAGACCGGCCTCTCAGGCCAATATCATAACTGCTGCCTGTTTGATTGGGCCACAGCCGCTCCCCCAATGAATATATTATTTTCTCTTGTGGAAGGGTTCTCAGGGATAGATTACCTCAGGCCGCAATTTAGCATCTCCCCTCCAAGACCTCAGAGGTGTCAAGTGTTCCTTTGTTCTTGGCCTTAGCTAGACCTCCTGGTGAGATATGGAGACAGAATTTCTACTAGTCCCAAGGAAGTACCTATTAACACCTAGGTGCGACTTGCCTTCAGGATAGATGTTACATTATCACTAGTCACACATATAACCCTAGACATAAGTCCCCACACACATTATATATATATCCAAACGTAACATCACTCCCCCCTAGAGGAGAATGATATTACTGCAACGACCAGGACCCTGAGGCGCTGCAATTACATCGCCTTTCATGCTCGCCAACTGGTTTCTTGTCTGCGCTTATTACAACTTGAAATTCGTCACTTGGCATTCTTTCTAAGGCTATTCTGAAAAGGTTTACTGACTGTGCTGATGGAAAAATGTTTGCAAATTCAACACAATCTTTTTTTTGTCTCAAGTATAGCTTCACAACGTCTATCAGTTTGCATTTAGTCGTCTCCCAAAAAATACATTTGTAAAAACCTTGGATCTTCATTTGCTACAGGAAGCATTGAACCGATTTTGTGATATATTTGGAACTGGACTGTCGTACCAAAGGATGTAATCTGGAAAGATGAATTGTATCTTCTAATATTCGGCAGAAAATGCTTCGGCTCGGGAGTTGTTCCTGTATGGCTCAGGAGGTAGATCTAAAGGTGACAAACTGACTGACATTTCAGCAGCACATACCAGGCGATTCCAACTTAACTTCTCTGCTTGACAATGTTGGCATATTATGTCCATTTTGCCAATTTTGTGATTTTCTGAGGTGACCTATAGTCTTGAAATGGGTTGTAGTGAAATGCTTCCAAGCTGAGATCAGCCTGCCTCCATCTTTGCACACGTTGCATATGTCGTATGCGGCCATTTTCACAACGTTCATCCTTTTGTTCGGATGTTTCCGTATTTCTTGCTTCAGCCTGCCTTATCCGATTCCTGTGAAGACGACATTCCCGTTGCTCTGATGTCTCAGCTGCTTTACATTTAGCCGGTCTCCTCCGTTTCTTTTCAAGCCGCGAGTCACGTTGTTCACTTGTCTCAGCTCTAACACAATTTTGCTTTCTTAGCTTTTGGATGAACTTGCCCAACAGATGGTCGTTTTTTGGGCGGCATTTTAAAAAACCGTCCTTAGTATCAGGACCCTTTAGTATTCACCTGACACTGATAAGAGATGTAGTAGGATGAATAGTAAATACAGAGCAGCCATCACACAGTATGACTACGACATGAAAACCGCCTCACAGGCAACCAATCAGAGCTCAGCTTTCACTTTACCTCAGCAGCTGCAGTGATGAAAGCTCCCTGTATAGTAAGCAATGATGACAATCTTACTTTGAGGCATATTTCGCCTGACCAATATTGCTGCTCAATAATGTTTGTCCGTGTGCGTAGGGTGCATCCGAGTGTTTACTTGCGTGCATGTGTGGTGTGCATGTGGTATTTATGGGGTGGTGTTTGTGTTGTGTGTGTCTAGAGTGGTCTGGTGTTTGTGTGGTGTTGTGGCATTGGTGTGGTGTTGTGCTTGTGGGTTGGTGTATGTGTGCTGTCTCTATGATGTTTGTGTGTGGTGGAGCGGCCCCTTTAGCAGCGACTCTTTTGCGCCGTCGCTATAATCCGTCAGTCACAACTGTTGTGTTCCCCTGAGCGCTTTTAATTTCACCTTCACACTTCTCCATTATATGTATAGGGTCTAACTTTGGAGGCCCCAATCTTATGACGGGGGGACGCTAGCGAGATATAACGTGTGCAGTATTCTGGACTGTGGGTGGAGAGGGGGCGTGCGACATTTCACGCAAATCTGGTGAGAACTGTGGATGTGTATAGAGCGGGCTACTACAGAATTTCACATTGTTCCATTATATGTATACGGCCTAACTTCTCATGATAGGGGGACACTAGCGAGATGTAACATGCCCAGTATTCTGCTTGTGTTGGTGCAGAGGGGACGTGCCCAATTTCACCCATATCTGGCGAGAACTGTGGATTTATATAGAGCGGGCTACTACACATTTTGAGTTTTATATACATATATATTCACACACACAGTTTTGGCCTTACAGTCCATTCATATGTAAAAAAATATATATGACCTGATCCTGATTCCCGGCATAGCAGCCTCCGTCTGGCTGCCTGCATGAGCTCCCTGATGTCGCCGTGTCTGCTGTAGTGTGCTGGTAATGTGTCACTGTGCCGTCCGGCCACATCACAATATAGCAGACCTGGCCGCGCGGCGCACCTTGCTGCAATGTCATACTGACATCATGCAGCCGGCCCTGTACAGCTGCTGGGGGAGAGGCCGGGGGCATTGTCAACATGGATCATAAACTCTGAGCCACTGAGACGACCTTACAGCATGAAGGAACAAACTCGGAATGATGAATGAAATACAGCCATGGCCAATAGTCCAGCCTGTAACCACAGGACCGGCGTACCTGCGCGGAAAAGAGAGAAACGCAGGAGAAAGAGCGGAGAAACGCCGCAAGATAGCAGAGACACCGCAAGATGGCGGAGAAACACCGCAAGATGGCGGAGAAACACCACAAGATGGCGGAGACACCACAAGATGGCAGAGACACCACAAGATGGCAGAGACACCACAAGATGGCAGAGACACCGCAAGATGGCAGAGAAACACCACAAGATGGCAGAGAAACACCGCAAGATGGCAGAGACACCGCAAGATGGCAGAGACACCGCAAGATGGCGGAGACACCACAAGATGGCGGAGACACCGCAAGATGGCAGAGAAACACCACAAGATGGCAGAGACACCGCAAGATGGCAGAGACACCACAAGATGGCGGAGACACCGCAAGATGGCAGAGAAACACCGCAAGATGGCAGAGAAACACCGCAAGATGGCAGAGACACCGCAAGATGGCGGAGACACCACAAGATAGTGGAGACACCACAAGATGGCAGAGACACCGCAAGATGGCAGAGACACAGCAAGATGGCAGAGATACAGCAAGATGGCAGAGATATGTCAGAAGATGGCGGAGACACCACAAGATGACAGAGAAACACCACAAGATGGCAGAGACACCGCAAGATGGCGGAGAAACACCACAAGATGGCAGAGACACCGCAAGATGGCGGAGAAACACCGCAAGATGGCGGAGAAACACCGCAAGATGGCGGAGACACCACAAGATGGCGGAGACACAAGATGGCGGAGACACAAGATGGCAGAGAAATACCACAAGATGGCGGAGAAACACCACAAGATGGCGGAGACACCACAAGATGGCGGAGAAACACCACAAGATGGCAGAGAAATACCACAAGATGGCGGAGAAACACCACAAGATGGCGGAGACACCACAAGATGGCAGAGACACCGCAAGATGGCGGAGAAACACCGCAAGATGGCGGAGAAACACCGCAAGATGGCGGAGACACCACAAGATGGCGGAGACACAAGATGGCGGAGACACAAGATGGCAGAGAAATACCACAAGATGGCGGAGAAACACCACAAGATGGCGGAGACACCACAAGATGGCGGAGAAACACCACAAGATGGCAGAGAAATACCACAAGATGGCGGAGAAACACCACAAGATGGCGGAGACACCACAAGATGGCGGAGACACCGCAAGATGGCAGAGACACCGCAAGATGGCAGAGAAACACCGCAAGATGGCAGAGAAACACCGCAAGATGGCAGAGAAACACCGCAAGATGGCAGAGAAACACCGCAAGATGGCAGAGAAACACCGCAAGATGGCGGAGACACCACAAGATGGCAGAGACACCGCAAGATGGCAGAGAAACACCGCAAGATGGCAGAGACACCGCAAGATGGCAGAGAAACACCACAAGATGGCGGAGACACCACAAGATGGCGGAGACACCACAAGATGGCAGAGACACCGCAAGATGGCAGAGAAACACCGCAAGATGGCAGAGAAACACCGCAAGATGGCGGAGACACCACAAGATGGCAGAGACACAGCAAGATGGCAGAGACACCGCAAGATGGCAGAGACACACCGGAAGATGGCGGAGATATGTCAGAAGATGGCGGAGACACCACAAGATGACAGAGAAACACCACAAGATGGCAGAGAAACACCGCAAGATGGCGGAGAAACACCACAAGATGGCAGAGACACACCGGAAGATGGCGGAGACACCGCAAGATGGCAGAGACACACCGGAAGATGGCGGAGAAACACCACAAGATGGCGGAGAAACACCGCAAGATGGCAGAGACACCGCAAGATGGCAGAGACACCGCAAGATGGCGGAGACACCGCAAGATGGCGGAGAAACACCACAAGATGGCAGAGACACACCGGAAGATGGCGGAGACACACCGGAAGATGGCGGAGAAACACCACTAGATGGCAGAGAAACACCGGCAGATGGCGGAGACACCGCAAGATGGCGGAAACATCGCAAGATGGCAGAGACACACCGGAAGATGGCGGAGACACCGCAAGATGGCGGAGAAACACCACAAGATGGCGGAGAAACACCACAAGATGGCAGAGACACACCGGAAGATGGCAGAGACACACCGGAAGATGGCGGAGACACCGCAAGATGGCGGAGACATCGCAAGATGGCGGAGACATCGCAAGATGGCAGAGACACACCGGAAGATGGCGGAGAAACACCGCAAGATGGCGGAGACACCGCAAGATGGCGGAGACATCGCAAGATGGCGGAGACATCGCAAGATGGCAGAGACACACCGGAAGATGGCGGAGACACCGCAAGATGGCGGAGAAACACCACAAGATGGCGGAGACACCACAAGATGGCAGAGAAACACCGGAAGATGGCGGAGAAATACCACAAGATGGCAGAGACACCGCAAGATGGCGGAGACACCGCAAGATGGCAGAGACACACCGGAAGATGGCGGAGAAACACCACTAGATGGCAGAGAAACACCGGAAGATGGCGGAGACACCGCAAGATGGCGGAGACATCGCAAGATGGCAGAGACACACCGGAAGATGGCGGAGACACCGCAAGATGGCGGAGAAACACCACAAGATGGCGGAGAAACACCGCAAGATGGCAGAGACACCGCAAGATGGCAGAGACACCGCAAGATGGCAGAGACACCGCAAGATGGCGGAGAAACACCACAAGATGGCAGAGACACACCGGAAGATGGTGGAGACACCGCAAGATGGCAGAGACACACCGGAAGATGGCAGAGACACACCGGAAGATGGCGGAGACACCGCAAGATGGTGGAGAAACACCACAAGATGGCGGAGAAAAACCACAAGATGGCAGAGACACACCGGAAGATGGCGGAGACACCGCAAGATGGCAGACACACACCGGAAGATGGCGGAGAAACACCACAAGATGGCAGAGAAACACCGGAAGATGGCGGAGACACCGCAAGATGGCGGAGACATCGCAAGATGGCAGAGACACACTGGAAGATGGCGGAGACACCGCAAGATGGCGGAGAAACACCGCAAGATGGCGGAGAAACACCACAAGATGGCAGAGAAACACCACAAGATGGCGGAGACACCGCAAGATGGCGGAGAAACACCGGAAGATGGTGGAGAAACACCACAAGATGGCGGAGACACCGCAAGATGGCAGAGACACACCGGAAGATGGCGGAGACACCGCAAGATGGCAGAGAAACACCACAAGATGGCAGAGACACCGCAAGATGGCGGAGAAACACCTCAACATGGCGGAGAAACACCGCAAGATGGCGGAGAAACACCACAAGATGGCAGAGACACACCGGAAGATGGCGGAGACACACCGGAAGATGGCGGAGAAACACCACTAGATGGCAGAGAAACACCGGCAGATGGCGGAGACACCGCAAGATGGCGGAAACATCGCAAGATGGCAGAGACACACCGGAAGATGGCGGAGACACCGCAAGATGGCGGAGAAACACCACAAGATGGCGGAGAAACACCACAAGATGGCAGAGACACACCGGAAGATGGCGGAGACACCGCAAGATGGCAGACACACACCGGAAGATGGCGGAGAAACACCACAAGATGGCAGAGAAACACCGGAAGATGGCGGAGACACCGCAAGATGGCGGAGACATCGCAAGATGGCAGAGACACACTGGAAGATGGCGGAGACACCGCAAGATGGCGGAGAAACACCGCAAGATGGCGGAGAAACACCACAAGATGGCGGAGACACCGCAAGATGGCGGAGACACACCGGAAGATGGCGGAGACACCGCAAGATGGCAGAGACACCGCAAGATGGCGGAGACATCGCAAGATGGCGGAGACATCGCAAGATGGCAGAGACACACCGGAAGATGGCGGAGAAACACCGCAAGATGGCGGAGACACCGCAAGATGGCGGAGACATCGCAAGATGGCGGAGACATCGCAAGATGGCGGAGACATCGCAAGATGGCAGAGACACACCGGAAGATGGCGGAGAAACACCGCAAGATGGCGGAGACACCGCAAGATGGCGGAGACATCGCAAGATGGCGGAGACATCGCAAGATGGCAGAGACACACCGGAAGATGGCGGAGACACCGCAAGATGGCGGAGAAACACCACAAGATGGCGGAGACACCACAAGATGGCAGAGAAACACCGGAAGATGGCGGAGAAACACCACAAGATGGCAGAGACACCGCAAGATGGCGGAGACACCGCAAGATGGCAGAGACACACCGGAAGATGGCGGAGAAACACCACTAGATGGCAGAGAAACACCGGAAGATGGCGGAGACACCGCAAGATGGCGGAGACATCGCAAGATGGCAGAGACACACCGGAAGATGGCGGAGACACCGCAAGATGGCGGAGAAACACCACAAGATGGCGGAGAAACACCGCAAGATGGCAGAGACACCGCAAGATGGCAGAGACACCGCAAGATGGCAGAGACACCGCAAGATGGCGGAGACACCGCAAGATGGCGGAGACACCGCAAGATGGCGGAGAAACACCACAAGATGGCAGAGACACACCGGAAGATGGTGGAGACACCGCAAGATGGCAGAGACACACCGGAAGATGGCGGAGAAACACCACTAGATGGCAGAGAAACACCGGAAGATGGCGGAGACACCGCAAGATGGCGGAGACATCGCAAGATGGCAGAGACACACCGGAAGATGGCGGAGACACCGCAAGATGGTGGAGAAACACCACAAGATGGCGGAGAAAAACCACAAGATGGCAGAGACACACCGGAAGATGGCGGAGACACCGCAAGATGGCAGACACACACCGCAAGATGGCGGAGAAACACCACAAGATGGCAGAGAAACACCGGAAGATGGCGGAGACACCGCAAGATGGCGGAGACATCGCAAGATGGCAGAGACACACTGGAAGATGGCGGAGACACCGCAAGATGGCGGAGAAACACCGCAAGATGGCGGAGAAACACCACAAGATGGCAGAGAAACACCACAAGATGGCGGAGACACCGCAAGATGGCGGAGAAACACCGGAAGATGGTGGAGAAACACCACAAGATGGCGGAGACACCGCAAGATGGCAGAGACACACCGGAAGATGGCGGAGACACCGCAAGATGGCAGAGACACCGCAAGATGGCGGAGACATCGCAAGATGGCGGAGACATCGCAAGATGGCAGAGACACACTGGAAGATGGCGGAGACACCGCAAGATGGCGGAGAAACACCGCAAGATGGCGGAGAAACACCACAAGATGGCAGAGAAACACCACAAGATGGCGGAGACACCGCAAGATGGCGGAGAAACACCGGAAGATGGTGGAGAAACACCACAAGATGGCGGAGACACCGCAAGATGGCAGAGACACACCGGAAGATGGCGGAGACACCGCAAGATGGCAGAGACACCGCAAGATGGCGGAGACATCGCAAGATGGCGGAGACATCGCAAGATGGCAGAGACACACCGGAAGATGGCGGAGAAACACCGCAAGATGGCGGAGACACCGCAAGATGGCGGAGACATCGCAAGATGGCGGAGACATCGCAAGATGGCAGAGAAACACCACAAGATGGCGGAGACACCGCAAGATGGCAGAGAAACACCGCAAGATGGCGGAGAAACACCGGAAGATGGCGGAAAACACCACAAGATGGCAGAGACACCGCAAGATGGCAGAGAAACACCGCAAGATGGCAGAGAAACACCGCAAGATGGCAGAGACACCGCAAGATGGCAGAGACACCGCAAGATGGCAGAGACACCGCAAGATGGCAGAGAAACACCGCAAGATGGCAGAGACACCGCAAGATGGCAGAGAAACACCACAAGATGGCGGAGACACCACAAGATGGCGGAGACACCACAAGATGGCAGAGACACCGCAAGATGGCAGAGAAACACCACAAGATGGCGGAGAAACACCACAAGATGGCAGAGACACACCGGAAGATGGCGGAGACACCGCAAGATGGCAGACACACACCGGAAGATGGCGGAGAAACACCACAAGATGGCAGAGAAACACCGGAAGATGGCGGAGACACCGCAAGATGGCGGAGACATCGCAAGATGGCAGAGACACACTGGAAGATGGCGGAGACACCGCAAGATGGCGGAGAAACACCGCAAGATGGCGGAGAAACACCACAAGATGGCGGAGACACCGCAAGATGGCGGAGACACACCGGAAGATGGCGGAGACACCGCAAGATGGCAGAGACACCGCAAGATGGCGGAGACATCGCAAGATGGCGGAGACATCGCAAGATGGCAGAGACACACCGGAAGATGGCGGAGAAACACCGCAAGATGGCGGAGACACCGCAAGATGGCGGAGACATCGCAAGATGGCGGAGACATCGCAAGATGGCGGAGACATCGCAAGATGGCAGAGACACACCGGAAGATGGCGGAGAAACACCGCAAGATGGCGGAGACACCGCAAGATGGCGGAGACATCGCAAGATGGCGGAGACATCGCAAGATGGCAGAGACACACCGGAAGATGGCGGAGACACCGCAAGATGGCGGAGAAACACCACAAGATGGCGGAGACACCACAAGATGGCAGAGAAACACCGGAAGATGGCGGAGAAACACCACAAGATGGCAGAGACACCGCAAGATGGCGGAGACACCGCAAGATGGCAGAGACACACCGGAAGATGGCGGAGAAACACCACTAGATGGCAGAGAAACACCGGAAGATGGCGGAGACACCGCAAGATGGCGGAGACATCGCAAGATGGCAGAGACACACCGGAAGATGGCGGAGACACCGCAAGATGGCGGAGAAACACCACAAGATGGCGGAGAAACACCGCAAGATGGCAGAGACACCGCAAGATGGCAGAGACACCGCAAGATGGCAGAGACACCGCAAGATGGCGGAGACACCGCAAGATGGCGGAGACACCGCAAGATGGCGGAGAAACACCACAAGATGGCAGAGACACACCGGAAGATGGTGGAGACACCGCAAGATGGCAGAGACACACCGGAAGATGGCGGAGAAACACCACTAGATGGCAGAGAAACACCGGAAGATGGCGGAGACACCGCAAGATGGCGGAGACATCGCAAGATGGCAGAGACACACCGGAAGATGGCGGAGACACCGCAAGATGGTGGAGAAACACCACAAGATGGCGGAGAAAAACCACAAGATGGCAGAGACACACCGGAAGATGGCGGAGACACCGCAAGATGGCAGACACACACCGCAAGATGGCGGAGAAACACCACAAGATGGCAGAGAAACACCGGAAGATGGCGGAGACACCGCAAGATGGCGGAGACATCGCAAGATGGCAGAGACACACTGGAAGATGGCGGAGACACCGCAAGATGGCGGAGAAACACCGCAAGATGGCGGAGAAACACCACAAGATGGCAGAGAAACACCACAAGATGGCGGAGACACCGCAAGATGGCGGAGAAACACCGGAAGATGGTGGAGAAACACCACAAGATGGCGGAGACACCGCAAGATGGCAGAGACACACCGGAAGATGGCGGAGACACCGCAAGATGGCAGAGACACCGCAAGATGGCGGAGACATCGCAAGATGGCGGAGACATCGCAAGATGGCAGAGACACACTGGAAGATGGCGGAGACACCGCAAGATGGCGGAGAAACACCGCAAGATGGCGGAGAAACACCACAAGATGGCAGAGAAACACCACAAGATGGCGGAGACACCGCAAGATGGCGGAGAAACACCGGAAGATGGTGGAGAAACACCACAAGATGGCGGAGACACCGCAAGATGGCAGAGACACACCGGAAGATGGCGGAGACACCGCAAGATGGCAGAGACACCGCAAGATGGCGGAGACATCGCAAGATGGCGGAGACATCGCAAGATGGCAGAGACACACCGGAAGATGGCGGAGAAACACCGCAAGATGGCGGAGACACCGCAAGATGGCGGAGACATCGCAAGATGGCGGAGACATCGCAAGATGGCAGAGACACACCGGAAGATGGCGGAGACACCGCAAGATGGCGGAGAAACACCACAAGATGGCGGAGACACCGCAAGATGGCAGAGAAACACCGCAAGATGGCGGAGAAACACCGGAAGATGGCGGAAAACACCACAAGATGGCAGAGACACCGCAAGATGGCAGAGAAACACCGCAAGATGGCAGAGAAACACCGCAAGATGGCAGAGACACCGCAAGATGGCAGAGACACCGCAAGATGGCAGAGACACCGCAAGATGGCAGAGAAACACCGCAAGATGGCAGAGACACCGCAAGATGGCAGAGAAACACCACAAGATGGCGGAGACACCACAAGATGGCGGAGACACCACAAGATGGCAGAGACACCGCAAGATGGCAGAGAAACACCGCAAGATGGCAGAGAAACACCGCAAGATGGCAGAGACACCGCAAGATGGCGGAGACACCACAAGATGGCGGAGACACCACAAGATGGCAGAGACACCGGGCGATCTAATAACCATGTATAAGTATATAAGGGGACAATACAAATATCTCGCTGAGGATCTGTTTATACCAAGGAAGGTGACGGGCACAAGGGGGCATTCTTTGCGTCTGGAGGAGAGAAGGTTTTTCCACCAACATAGAAGAGGATTCTTTACTGTTAGGGCAGTGAGAATCTGGAATTGCTTGCCTGAGGAGGTGGTGATGGCGAACTCAGTCGAGGGGTTCAAGAGAGGCCTGGATGTCTTCCTGGAGCAGAAAAATATTGTATCATACAATTATTAGGTTCTGTAGAAGGACGTAGATCTGGGTATTTATTATAATGGAATATAGGCTGAACTGGATGGACAAATGTCTTTTTTCGGCCTTACTAACTATGTTACTATGTTACTATGTTACACCGCAAGATGGCAGAGACACCGCAAGATGGCAGAGACACACCGGAAGATGGCGGAGACACCACAAGATGACAGAGAAACACCACAAGATGGCAGAGAAATACCGCAAGATGGCGGAGAAACACCACAAGATGGCAGAGACACACCGGAAGATGGCGGAGAAACACCACTAGATGGCGGAGACATCGCAAGATGGCAGAGACACCGCAAGATGGCGGAGAAACACCGCAAGATGGCAGAGACACACCGGAAGATGGCGGAGACACACCGGAAGATGGCAGAGACACACCGGAAGATGGCGGAGACACCGCAAGATGGCGGAGACATCGCAAGATGGCAGAGACACCGCAAGATGGCGGAGAAACACCGCAAGATGGCAGAGACACACCGGAAGATGGCGGAGACACCGCAAGATGGCGGAGACATCGCAAGATGGCAGAGACACACCGGAAGATGGCGGAGACACCGCAAGATGGCGGAGAAACACCACAAGATGGCGGAGAAAAACCACAAGATGGCAGAGACACACCGGAAGATGGCGGAGACACCGCAAGATGGCAGACACACACCGGAAGATGGCGGAGAAACACCACAAGATGGCAGAGAAACACCGGAAGATGGCGGAGACACCGCAAGATGGCGGAGACATCGCAAGATGGCAGAGACACACTGGAAGATGGCGGAGACACCGCAAGATGGCGGAGAAACACCGCAAGATGGCGGAGAAACACCACAAGATGGCAGAGAAACACCACAAGATGGCGGAGACACCGCAAGATGGCGGAGAAACACCGGAAGATGGTGGAGAAACACCACAAGATGGCGGAGACACCACAAGATGGCAGAGACACCGCAAGATGGCAGAGACACCGCAAGATGGCAGAGACACCGCAAGATGGCAGAGACACACCGGAAGATGGCGGAGACACCACAAGATGACAGAGAAACACCACAAGATGGCGGAGACACCACAAGATGGCAGAGAAATACCGCAAGATGGCGGAGAAACACCACAAGATGGCAGAGACACACCGGAAGATGGCGGAGAAACACCACTAGATGGCGGAGACATCGCAAGATGGCAGAGACACCGCAAGATGGCGGAGAAACACCACAAGATGGCAGAGACACACCGGAAGATGGCGGAGACACACCGGAAGATGGCAGAGACACACCGGAAGATGGCGGAGACACCGCAAGATGGCGGAGAAACACCGCAAGATGGCAGAGACACACCGGAAGATGGCGGAGACACACCGGAAGATGGCAGAGACACACAAGATGGCAGAGACACACCGGAAGATGGCGGAGACACCGCAAGATGGCGGAGAAACACCGCAAGATGGCGGAGAAACACCACAAGATGGCGGAGACACCGCAAGATGGCAGAGACACACCGGAAGATGGCGGAGACACCGCAAGATGGCAGAGACACACCGGAAGATGGCAGAGACACACAAGATGGCAGAGAAACACCGGAAGATGGCGGAGACACCGCAAGATGGCAGAGAAACACCACAAGATGGCAGAGACACCGCAAGATGGCGGAGAAACACCACAAGATGGCAGAGACACCGCAAGATGGCGGAGAAACACCACAAGATGGCAGAGAAACACCGGAAGATGGCGGAGACACCGCAAGATGGCGGAGACATCGCAAGATGGCAGAGACACACTGGAAGATGGCGGAGACACCGCAAGATGGCGGAGAAACACCGCAAGATGGCGGAGAAACACCACAAGATGGCAGAGAAACACCACAAGATGGCGGAGACACCGCAAGATGGCGGAGAAACACCGGAAGATGGTGGAGAAACACCACAAGATGGCGGAGACACCACAAGATGGCAGACACCGCAAGATGGCAGAGACACCGCAAGATGGCAGAGACACCGCAAGATGGCAGAGACACCACAAGATGACAGAGAAACACCACAAGATGGCGGAGACACCACAAGATGGCAGAGAAATACCGCAAGATGGCGGAGAAACACCACAAGATGGCAGAGACACACCGGAAGATGGCGGAGAAACACCACTAGATGGCGGAGACACCGCAAGATGGCGGAGAAACACCGCAAGATGGCAGAGACACACCGGAAGATGGCGGAGACACCGCAAGATGGCGGAGAAACACCGCAAGATGGCAGAGACACACCGGAAGATGGCGGAGAAACACCACTAGATGGCGGAGACACACCGGAAGATGGCGGAGACACACCGGAAGATGGCGGAGAAACACCACTAGATGGCGGAGACACCGCAAGATGGCGGAGACACACCGGAAGATGGCAGAGACACACCGGAAGATGGCGGAGACACCGCAAGATGGCGGAGAAACACCGCAAGATGGCAGAGACACACCGGAAGATGGCGGAGACACACCGGAAGATGGCAGAGACACACAAGATGGCAGAGACACACCGGAAGATGGCGGAGAAACACCACTAGATGGCGGAGACACACCGGAAGATGGCGGAGAAACACCACTAGATGGCGGAGACACCGCAAGATGGCGGAGACACACCGGAAGATGGCAGAGACACACCGGAAGATGGCGGAGACACCGCAAGATGGCGGAGAAACACCGCAAGATGGCAGAGACACACCGGAAGATGGCGGAGACACACCGGAAGATGGCAGAGACACACAAGATGGCAGAGACACACCGGAAGATGGCGGAGAAACACCACAAGATGGCAGAGACACACCGGAAGATGGCGGAGAAACACCACTAGATGGCGGAGACACCGCAAGATGGCGGAGACACACCGGAAGATGGCAGAGACACACCGGAAGATGGCGGAGACACCGCAAGATGGCGGAGAAACACCGCAAGATGGCAGAGACACACCGGAAGATGGCGGAGACACACCGGAAGATGGCAGAGACACACAAGATGGCAGAGACACACCGGAAGATGGCGGAGACACACCGGAAGATGGCGGAGACACACCGGAAGATGGCAGAGACACACAAGATGGCGGAGAAACACCGCAAGATGGCAGAGACACCGCAAGATGGCGGAGACACCGCAAGATGGCAGAGAAACACCACAAGATGGCAGAGACACCGCAAGATGGCGGAGAAACACCTCAACATGGCGGAGAAACACCGCAAGATGGCGGAGAAACACCGGAGGATGGCGGAGAAATACCACACGATGGCGGAGATATGTCAGAAGATGGCGGAGAAATTCCTGGCGGACAAATGCCGCAAAATGGTGTAGACACGCTGGAATATAGTGGAGAAACGCAGCAAGATGGCAGAGACAAGGCGAGGAAACTACTGGTGGAGAAATGGCGGGAGATGCCGGAGTCCAGCAGAAAATACAGGACAAAGTAACGAGACGTCACCGGTCCGCAAACTGCTGCCAGCACAAGCGGCAGCGCGACCCCAGAGCCCGGCTGAGGAGACTCACACACTGCGGCACCGGGCGGACACCCCTCAGCGCTGCGTGGTACGGCCCAACTTCCGGTGTCTCCATAGCAACGCGTCCTAACATCGCTACAGCGAGAAACAGACACCCGGAGAATGTGACGGAGCCGAGCAGGTGACTACAGTCCCCACATGGGAGCCCCCCACACACAGGGAGCCCCCTATACAGAGAGCCCCCCACACACAGGGAGCCCCCTATACAGAGAGCCCCCCACACACAGGGAGCCCCCTATACAGAGAGCCCCCCACACACAGGGAGCCCCCTATACAGAGAGCCCCCCACACACAGGGAGCCCCCCATACAGGGAGCCCCCTATACAGAGAGCCCCCCACACACAGGGAGCCCCCCACACAGAGCCCCCTATACAGAGAGCCCCCCACACACAGGGAGCCCCCCACACAGAGCCCCCTATACAGAGAGCCCCCCACACACAGGGAGCCCCCCACACACAGGGAGCCCCCTATACAGAGAGCCCCCCACACACAGGGAGCCCCCTATACAGAGAGACCCCCACACACAGGGAGCCCCCTATACAGAGAGACCCCCACACACAGGGAGCCCCCTATACAGAGAGCCCCCCACACACAGGGAGCCCCCCACACAGAGCCCCCTATACAGAGAGCCCCCCACACACAGGGAGCCCCCCACACAGAGCCCCCACACAAAGAGCCCCCTATACAGAGAGCCCCCCACACACAGAACCCCCTATACAGAGAGCCCCCCACACACAGGGAGCCCCCCACACAGAGCCCCCACACAAAGAGCCCCCTATACAGAGAGCCCCCCACACACAGAACCCCCTATACAGAGAGCCCCCCACACACAGGGAGCCCCCCACACAGAGCCCCCCACACACAGGGAGCCCCCCACACAGAGCCCCCTATACAGAGAGCCCCCCACACACAGGGAGCCCCCCACACACAGGGAGCCCCCTATACAGAGAGCCCCCCACACACAGGGAGCCCCCTATACAGAGAGCCCCCCACACACAGGGAGCCCCCCACACACAGGGAGCCCCCTATACAGAGAGACCCCCACACACAGGGAGCCCCCTATACAGAGAGACCCCCACACACAGGGAGCCCCCCACACACAGGGAGCCCCCTATACAGAGAGACCCCCACACACAGGGAGCCCCCTATACAGAGAGCCCCCCACACACAGGGAGCCCCCTATACAGAGAGACCCCCACACACAGGGAGCCCCCTATGCAGAGAGCCCCCTATACAGAGAGCCCCCCACACACAGGGAGCCCCCCACACACAGGGAGCCCCCTATACAGAGAGCCCCCCACACACAGGGAGCCCCCTATACAGAGAGACCCCCACACACAGGGAGCCCCCTATACAGAGAGACCCCCACACACAGGGAGCCCCCCACACACAGGGAGCCCCCCACACACAGAGCCCCCCACACACAGGGAGCCCCCCACACACAGGGAGCCCCCTATACAGAGAGCCCCACACACACAGGGAGCCCCCCACACACAGGGAGCCCCCTATACAGAGAGCCCCCCACACACAGGGAGCCCCCCACACACAGGGAGCCCCCTATACAGAGAGCCCCCCACACACAGGGAGCCCCCCACACACAGGGAGCCCCCTATACAGAGAGCCCCCCACACACAGGGAGCCCCCCACACACAGGGAGCCCCCTATACAGAGAGCCCCCCACACACAGGGAGCCCCCTATACAGAGAGCCCCCCACACACAGGGAGCCCCCCACACAGAGCCCCCTATACAGAGAGCCCCCCACACACAGGGAGCCCCCCACACAGAGCCCCCTATACAGAGAGCCCCCCACACACAGGGAGCCCCCCACACAGGGAGCCCCCCACACACAGGGAGCCCCCCACACACAGGGAGCCCCCCACACACAGGGAGCCCCCTATACAGAGAGCCCCCCACACACAGGGAGCCCCCCACACAGAGCCCCCTATACAGAGAGCCCCCCACACACAGGGAGCCCCCTATACAGAGAGCCCCCCACACACAGGGAGCCCCCCACACAGAGCCCCCTATACAGGGAGCCCCCCACACACAGAGAGCCCCCTATACAGAGAGCCCCCCACACACAGGGAGCCCCCCACACACAGGGAGCCCCCCACACACAGGGAGCCCCCTATACAGAGAGCCCCCCACACACAGGGAGCCCCCTATACAGAGAACCCCCCACACACAGGGAGCCCCCTATACAGAGAACCCCCCACACACAGGGAGCCCCCCACACACAGGGAGCCCCCTATACAGAGAGCCCCCCACACACAGGGAGCCCCCTATACAGAGAGCCCCCTATACAGAGAGCCCCCCACACACAGGGAGCCCCCTATACAGAGAGCCCCCCACACACAGGGAGCCCCCTATACAGAGAGCCCCCCACACACAGGGAGCCCCCCACACACAGGGAGCCCCCTATACAGAGAGCCCCCCACACACAGGGAGCCCCCCACACACAGAGAGCCCCCCACACACAGGGAGCCCCCCACACACAGGGAGCCCCCCACACACAGGGAGCCCCCTATACAGAGAGCCCCCCACACACAGGGAGCCCCCTATACAGAGAGCCCCCCACACACAGGGAGCCCCCCACACACAGGGAGCCCCCTATACAGAGAGCCCCCCACACACAGGGAGCCCCCCACACAGAGCCCCCTATACAGAGAGCCCCCCACACACAGGGAGCCCCCCACACAGAGCCCCCTATACAGAGAGCCCCCCACACACAGGGAGCCCCCTATACAGAGAGCCCCCCACACACAGGGAGCCCCCCACACAGAGCCCCCTATACAGAGAGCCCCCCACACACAGGGAGCCCCCCACACAGAGCCCCCTATACAGAGAGCCCCCCACACACAGGGAGCCCCCCACACAGAGCCCCCTATACAGAGAGCCCCCCACACACAGGGAGCCCCCCACACAGGGAGCCCCCCACACACAGGGAGCCCCCCACACACAGGGAGCCCCACACACACAGGGAGCCCCCTATACAGAGAGCCCCCCACACACAGGGAGCCCCCCACACAGAGCCCCCTATACAGAGAGCCCCCCACACACAGGGAGCCCCCCACACACAGGGAGCCCCCTATACAGAGAGCCCCCCACACACAGGGAGCCCCCCACACACAGGGAGCCCCCTATACAGAGAACCCCCCACACACAGGGAGCCCCCCACACACAGGGAGCCCCCTATACAGAGAACCCCCCACACACAGGGAGCCCCCTATACAGAGAACCCCCCACACACAGGGAGCCCCCCACACACAGGGAGCCCCCTATACAGAGAGCCCCCCACACACAGGGAGCCCCCTATACAGAGAGCCCCCCACACACAGGGAGCCCCCTATACAGAGAGCCCCCCACACACAGGGAGCCCCCCACACACAGGGAGCCCCCTATACAGAGAGCCCCCCACACACAGGGAGCCCCCCACACACAGGGAGCCCCCTATACAGAGAGCCCCCCACACACAGGGAGCCCCCCACACACAGAGAGCCCCCCACACACAGGGAGCCCCCTATACAGAGAGCCCCCCACACACAGGGAGCCCCCCACACACAGGGAGCCCCCCACACACAGGGAGCCCCCTATACAGAGAGCCCCCCACACACAGGGAGCCCCCCACACACAGGGAGCCCCCTATACAGAGAGCCCCCCACACACAGGGAGCCCCCTATACAGAGAGCCCCCCACACACAGGGAGCCCCCCACACACAGGGAGCCCCCCACACACAGGGAGCCCCCCACACACAGGGAGCCCTCTATACAGAGAACCCCCACACACAGGGAGCCCCCCACACACAGGGAGCCCCCTATACAGAGAGACCCCCACACACAGGGAGCCCCCTATACAGAGAACCCCCCACACAGAGGGAGCCCCCTATACAGAGCCCTCTATACAGAGAGCCCCCCACACACAGGGAGCCCCCTATACAGAGAGCCCCCCACACACAGGGAGCCCCCTATACAGAGAGACCCCCACACACAGGGAGCCCCCTATACAGAGCCCCCCTATACAGAGAACCCCCACACACAGGGAGCCCCCCACACACAGAGCCCCCTATACACAGAGCCCCCTATACAGAGAGACCCCTATACAGAGAGCCCCCCACACACAGAGCCCCCTATACAGAGAGCCCCCACACACAGAGCCCCCTATACAGAGAGCCCCCCACACACAGAGCCCCCTATACAGAGAGCCCCCACACACAGGGAGCCCCCTATACAGAGAGACCCCTATACAGAGAGCCCCCCACACACAGAGCCCCCTATACAGAGAGCCCCCCACACACAGAGCCCCCTATACAGAGAGCCCCCACACACAGAGCCCCCTATACAGAGAGCCCCCCACACAGAGCCCCCTATACAGAGAGCCCCCCACACACAGAGCCCCCCACACAGAGCCCCCACACAAAGAGCCCCCTATACAGAGAGCCCCCCCACACAGAGCCCCCTATACAGAGAGCCCCCCACACACAGAACCCCCTATACAGAGAGCCCCCCCCACAGAACCCCCTATACAGGGAGACCCCTATACAGGGAGCCCCCTATACAGAGAGCCCCCCACACACAGGGAGCCCCCTATACAGAGAGCCCCCCACACAGAGCCCCCTATACAGAGAGCCCCCCACACACAGAGCCCCCCACACAGAGCCCCCACACAAAGAGCCCCCTATACAGAGAGCCCCCCACACACAGAGCCCCCTATACAGAGAGCCCCCACACACAGAGCCCCCTATACAGAGAGCCCCCCCACACAGCCCCCTATACAGAGAGCCCCCCACACAGAGCCCCCTATACAGAGAGCCCCCCACACACAGAGCCCCCTATACAGAGAGCCCCCCCACACAGAGCCCCCTATACAGAGAGCCCCCCACACACAGAGCCCCCCACACAGAGCCCCCACACAAAGAGCCCCCTATACAGAGAGCCCCCCCACACAGAGCCCCCTATACAGAGAGCCCCCCACACACAGAACCCCCTATACAGAGAGCCCCCCCCACAGAACCCCCTATACAGGGAGACCCCTATACAGGGAGCCCCCTATACAGAGAGCCCCCCACACAGAGCCCCCTATACAGAGAGCCCCCCACACACAGAGCCCCCCACACAGAGCCCCCACACAAAGAGCCCCCTATACAGAGAGCCCCCCACACACAGAGCCCCCTATACAGAGAGCCCCCACACACAGAGCCCCCTATACAGAGAGCCCCCCCACACAGCCCCCTATACAGAGAGCCCCCCACACAGAGCCCCCTATACAGAGAGCCCCCCACACACAGAGCCCCCTATACAGAGAGCCCCCCCACACAGAGCCCCCTATACAGAGAGCCCCCCCCACAGAACCCCCTATACAGGGAGCCCCCCACACAAAGAGCCCCCTATACAGAAAGCCCCCAAATTGGGGAGCCCCCTACACAGAGCCCCCACACAGGGAGCCCCCAGACACACGGAGCCCCCCACACAGAGACCCACCTGATTACAGCCCCCACCCGCCCATACACCCAGCCCCCAGTCTTGTGGTGGCTGCGCTGGGTTATTAGGTGCAGACGCTGTGGAGCAGCACTTGGCCGCTGCTGCCGTCTGTGGAGCGCAGGTGACTCCTGATCGCGTGTGATACATTGTATTGAGGTCGTCTCTGTGGTGGAGGCTCCTCGCGGCTCATGTACCTGCTGCAGTCTGGAGAGACGCGCCCCATGTCCGTCTCCGCGGTGATCCGCAGGCGTCTGTGCACACATAGCGGCCATGGGATCTGTAGAAATCCCCCCCACTGTGCGGGAACCTCCGGACGCTGTATATATATATATATATATATATATATATACACACATGTGCCCTAATTTGATGGTCGCTCTGTGCTGTTTCCTGTGACTTCTTTAGGTCTCGCTGTTTCCTGTGCTCATCGTCTCTGACATCATGGCGGTCGCTCCACCGCTGATGAAACCCTCCTCATCGTCATCATCCGTCTATCTGGACAGCCTGATGGAAAATCCCTTGAACCGAGCGGTTCCCAACCACCTCCTGGAGTCCAGTAAGGGCCCCGCCGTGCTGACCCCAGGGGCCCCGCCTTTACAATTCTCCCCCATAATGTTACGAGCACATAGCGCCTGCCCAGCAGTGACGTTGTATGTATAAACATTGGGGGGTTTCCGCCTGTATCCAGCCGCCATGCTTTACACCGCCGCTCTGCTTGTTCCGGTCATCTGCTGTGCACATGGACGGATTACAAGCCCCCAGTAAGTGGAGCACGATGTGGGCAGTAAAGCTCGCACCTGTGTGTTCCAGTGCAGGTGTGCGGCGGTCTGCACACATCACTGATTGTCTGCAGCATGCATGGTTCTCGTCTGTCAATAATGCCGATCACACGGAGCCAATCAGTAGCTTGTGGCCTAAAACTCCCCACCGTCGTCCGGGCCCCAAGCTCCCGATCCCCCAGGGTCCCCATCCGGACCCTCCCTCCATTTTTACCCCCATTGTCATGTTTGTGTTGCAGGAGTTTACATGCAGCTCGGCAGTAATGTCTTGTTTGCGGCCGAACCTGCAGTTCTCCATTTTGGGGGGTTTGAGGTCGGGAGGACCCTCCATCAAGTGCTGGTGAGTTTGGGCTGGCGTGTGGAGTTCTGGGGGCGGCTTTTCTCACTGATTGCTCCTGTGTTTCAGGGGGACATTATTTGTAGCTTGTGTCATTTTCTTCATATTCTTGCACTTGGCCACATGACGCACTGTTTCATGCAGTGTCTTCAGTGTCTCTGCTGGTGCTTGTAGTTCTGCTGGTGACGTTGCTAGAACAATAATATCTATCTGCAAGGTTTTCATACACAGAAACTGGTGAATATCTCCACGGAGGTCTCCAATGTGCACATCATTCCCCCCCAGAGCAAGCACTTCACTATCGACTACAAGAAAGAGGTGAGTGCAATGGGGAGAGGGGCAGTGAGTGCAGGGGAGGGACTAATCGGACTCTGACCGTCGCTGATTGGTCGGGGCAGACATGACAGGCAGCTGCCGAGACCAATCAGCGAATGAATAACCGTCACAGAAGGACAGACAGACAGAAGTGACCCTTAATTATATATATAGATAAGAAAATATAAAAATTAGAATCACCCCCATTTCGCCCCATTCAAAATAAAACTACACAAAATAAATCAAACCTACACATATTTGGAATCGCCCGATCTATCAATCAAGGATTAGCCCGATCGCTAAACAGCATAGCGGGGAAAAAAGTCCAAAAGCTTTTTTGGTCCCCGCAACATTTCATTAAAAGGCAATAATGGGTGATCAAAAGATCGTATCTGCACCAAATTTGTATAATTAAAACCGTCATCTCAGCGCGCAAAACATAAGCCCTCACCTGACCCGAGATCCCAAAAAATGGAGACGCTACGGGGATCGGAAAATGACGCTTTTTTTTTTGTAGCAAAGTGTGGATTTTGTTTTCACCATTTAGATAAAAAATGACCTAGACATGTTTGGTGTCTATGAACTCACAATTACCTGGAGAATCATAATGGCAGCTCAGCTTTAGCATTTAGTGAACCGAGCAAAAAAGCCAAACAAAAAACAAGTGTGGGATTCTTTTCCCTTTTTCCTGTACATGACATGGTAAAACCAATGGTGTCGTTCAAAAGTACAATTTGTCCCACAAAAAATAAGCCCTCACATGGCCATATTGACCGAAAAATAAAAATGTTATGGCTCTGGGAAGGAGGGGAGCGAAAAACGAAAACAAGCTCCGGTCATGAAGGGGTTAATACAACTTCTGTCCGGTATCTCTGGGGGCACCTTTTTCTGTATTGCTTTTCTCTCTCTGATCATTTGTTCTTTCAGAGGTAACACCCTAGTTATTGTTATATTTGGCTGCGGATCTATATTTTTTGTCGCTTGCCCGGGGTCACAGGCGCTCATACTTGAAGCTCAGGTGCTAGGCACCAGGTCGCCGCCCTGCTGGTGCACTGAGCAGTCATCATGGATTGCACACGGCGCTGCTCTGTTGTAGGCTGGGGACCCACTGACAGGTTTCCTGGGACGTGGCAGCTTTGTATATGTTTGCCCAGTGGCATCAACATATGATTTTGGATGTGCGTCCAGGACTTTTTTTACAGTTCTCGCAAGACCGTTCATCAGTATCTGTCATTTTTTCTTGTATCCTTCCACTGTACTGCTCCCCCTCCTTCCGCTGACTCCTCCTACCCCTTCTTCCGCTGACTCCTCCTCCCCCTCCTTCCGCTTACTCCTTCTCCCCCTCCTTCCGCTGACTCCTCCCCCTCCATCCGCTGACTGCTCCTTCCCCTCCCGCAGCACAGCTCCTCCCTCTCCCACTGCACAGCTCCTCCCCCTCCTTCCGCTGCACTGCTCCTCCCCCTCCTTCCGCTGTACTGCTCCTCCCCCTCCTTCTGCTGTACTGCTCCTCCCTCTCCTTCCGATGCACTGCTCCTTCCTCTCCTTCCGCTGCACTGCTCTTCCCCCTCCTTCCGCTGCACTGCTCCTCTTCTCCTTCCGCTGCACAGTTCCTCCCCCTCCTTCCGCTGCACAGCTCCTCCCCTCCTTCCGCTGCACAGCTCCTCCCCCTCCTTCCGCTGCACTGCTCCTCCCCCTCATTCCGCTGCACAGCTCCTCCCCCTCCTGCTGCACAGCTCCTCCCCCTCCTTCTGCTGCATAGCTCCTCCCACTGCACTACTCCTCCTTCCACTGCAACGCTCCTTCCGCTGAATAGCGCCTCTTTTCCTACTGCTGCACGGTTCCTTCCCCTCCTGCTGGTGTATGGCTCCTCCCTTCCTGCAGGTGTATGACTCCTCCCCTCCTGCAGGCATTTGGCTCCTCCCCTCCTGCAGGCATTTGGCTCCTCCCCTCCTGCAGGCGTATGGCTCCTCCCCTCCTGCAGGCATATGGCTCCTCCACTACTGCAGGTGTATGGCTCCTCTCTTGCAGGTGTATGGCTCTTCCCCTACTGCAGGAGTATGGCTCCTCCCCTACTGCAGGAGTATGGCTCCTCCCCTACTGCAGGAGTATGGCTCCTCCCCTCCTGCAGGTATATGGCTCCTCCCCTCCTGCAGCTGTATGGCTCCTCCCCTCCTGCAGGCATATGGCTCCTCCACTACTGCAGGTGTATGGCTCCTCTCTTGCAGGTGTATGGCTCTTCCCCTACTGCAGGAGTATGGCTCCTCCCCTACTGCAGGAGTATGGCTCCTCCCCTACTGCAGGAGTATGGCTCCTCCACTACTGCAGGTGTATGGCTCCTCTCTTGCAGGTGTATGGCTCTTCCCCTACTGCAGGAGTATGGCTCCTCCCCTACTGCAGGAGTATGGCTCCTCCCCTACTGCAGGAGTATGGCTCCTCCCCTCCTGCAGGTGTATGGCTCTTCCCCTACTGCAGGAGTATGGCTCCTCCCCTACTGCAGGAGTATGGCTCCTCCCCTACTGCAGGAGTATGGCTCCTCCCCTCCTGCGGGCATATGGCTCCTCCCCTCCTGCAGGCGTATGGCTCCTCCCCTCCTGCAGGCGTATGGCTCCTCCTGCTGATGTACGTCTCGTCCCTCTCCTGACACTCAATTTTCTAAGAATTTAGATTTTCCTTGTAATTGAGAATGAAGAACCCGTCCTGGGACAGACAGAAGCCGATTCCTCTGATCAGATCTGTTCCTCAGTTTCTTATCTTTATGTGATAACGCTAGTGACTCCTCATTGTATGTGTCAGTGTGGCCCCTATAGTGTCCCCCCCCTGTATGTGTCAGTGTGGCCCCTATAGTGTGCCCCTTTCCTGCATATGTCAGTGTGGCCCCTATAGTGAGCGCCTCTCCTGTATGTGTCAGTGTGGCCCCTATAGTGAGCTCCCCTCCTGTATGTGTCAGTGTGGCCCCTATAGTGTGCACCCCTCCTGTATGTGTCAGTGTGGCCCCTATAGTGTCCCCCCCTGTATGTGCCAGTGTGGCCACTATAGTGTGCACCCCTCCTGTGTCAGTGTGGCCCCTATAGTGAGCGCCCCTCCTGTATGTGTCAGTTTGGCCCCTATAGTGAGCGCCCCTCCTATATGTATCAGTGTGGCCCCTATAGTGAGCGCCCCTCCTGCATGTGTCAGTGTGGCCCCTATACAGAGCGCCCCTCCTGTATGTGTCAGTGTGGCCCCTATAGTGAGCACCTCTCCTGTGTCAGTGTGGCCCCTATAGTGAGCTCCCCTCCTGAATGTGTCAGTGTGGCCCCTATAGTGAGCACCTCTCCTGTGTCAGTGTGGCCCCTATAGTGAGCTCCCCTCCTGAATGTGTCAGTGTGGCCCCTATAGTGAGCGCCTCTCCTGCATGTGTCAGTGTGGCCCCTATAGTGAGAGCCCCTCCTGTATGTGTCAGTGTGGCCCCTATAGTGAGCGCCTCTCGTGTATGTGTCAGTGTGGACCCTATTGTGAGTGCCTCTCCTGTATGTGTCAGTGTGGCCCCTATAGTGAGCACCCCTCCTGTATGTGTTAGTGTGGCCCCTATAGTGAGCACCTGTTGTGAATTCTGTTGTCAAACTCCCTCCTGTGGTCGTGAATGGTACTTCGGCGAGTTCTGTCCATGGACTCCCTCTGGTGGCTGTGAGTGAAGCTGTTGCTTCTGAGGTTCCTTACACAGGTGACGTGGTTTATCCTTTGGTTGGCTGCTCTATTTAACTCCACTCAGATCGTTACTCCATGCCAGCTGTCAATGTTCCTGTGGTGGTTCAGTTCGCTCTTGGATCTTTCTGGAGACCTGTCTCTTCTTGCAAGAAGCTAAGTCCCCGATTGTTATTTTCTGTTCATGGTTTTCTAGTCCAGCTTGCTTTCATGATTTTGTCTTGCTAGCTGGAAGCTCTGGGATGCAGGGTGGCGCCTCCGCACCGCGAATCAGTGCGGGGGTCTTTTTGCACACTCTGCGTGGTCTTTTGTAGTTTTTTGTGCTGACCGCAAAGATACCTTTCCTATCCTCTGTCTATTTAGTTAGTCTGGCCTCCCTTTGCTAAAACCTGTTTCATTTCTGTGTTTGTGACTTTCATCTTTACTCACAGTTAATATTTGTGGGGGGCTGCCTTTTCCTTTGGGGAAATTTCTCTGAGGCTAGGTAGGCTTATTTTCTATCTCTAGGACTAGCTAGTTCTTAGGCTGTGAAGAGGCGTCTAGGGAGAGTCAGGAACCCTTCACGGCTATTTCTAGTTGTTGTGATAGGATTAGGGCCTGCGGTCAGCAGAGCTCCCACATCCCAGAGCTTGTCCTGTGTGAGTTTAACTATCAGGTCATTCCGAGTGCTCCTAACCACCAGGTTTTAACAGTACAGCTGGCCCAAAGTATTAATGCATCTCAATAGAGGGATAAGAGAAGCTCTGAGACCATTTTTTTTTCTTTGCACTGTGTTTTGTCTTTCTTTTCCCGTAGACCTTTGGGTGGTTCAAGACACAGGTGTAGAGATGGACATTCAAGGTCTGTGTGTGGATCATCTCACTGCAAGGGTACAAAACATTCAAGATTTTGTGGTTCAGAATCCTATGTTAGAGCCTAGAATTCCTATTCCTGATTTATTTTCTGGGGATAGATCTAAGTTTCTGAATTTCAAAAATAATTGTAAACTGTTTCTAGCATTGAAACCCCGCTCCTCTGGTGACCCCGTTCAACAAGTAAAAATCATTATTTCTTTGTTGCGTGGTGACCCTCAAGACTGGGCATTTTCCCTTGCGCCAGGAGATCCTGCATTGCGTGATGTTGATGCGTTTTTTCTGGCGCTTGGATTGCTTTATGATGAACCAAATTCAGTGGATCAGGCAGAGAAAATCTTGCTGGCTTTGTGTCAGGGTCAGGATGAAGCGGAGGTGTACTGTCAGAAGTTTAGAAAGTGGTCTGTGCTTACTCAGTGGAATGAGTGTGCCCTGGCGGCAATTTTCAGAAAGGGTCTTTCTGAAGCCCTTAAGGATGTCATGGTGGGATTTCCCACGCCTGCTGGTCTGAATGAGTCTATGTCCTTGGCCATTCAGATCGATCGGCGCTTGCGTGAGCGCAAAGCTGTGCACCATCTGGCGGTATTCTCTGAGCATAGGCCTGAGCTTATGCAGTGTGATAGGACTTTGACCAGAGCTGAATGGCAAGAACACAGACGTCGGAATGGGCTGTGTTTTTACTGTGGTGAATCCACTCATGCTATCTCCGATTGTCCTAAACGCACTAAGCGGTTCGCTAGGTCGGCCACCATTGGTACGGTACAGTCTAAATGTCTTTTGTCCGTTACTCTGATTTGCTCTCTGTCGTCCTATTCTGTTATGGCATTTGTGGATTCAGGCGCTGCCCTGAATTTGATGGACTTGGAGTTTGCCAGGCGCTGTGGTTTTTTCTTGGAGCCCTTGCAGTATCCTATTCCATTGAGAGGAATTGATGCTACGCCTTTGGCCAAGAATAAGCCTCAGTACTGGACTCAATTGACCATGTGCATGGCTCCTGCACATCAGGAGGATATTCGCTTTTTGGTGTTGCATAATCTGCATGATGTGGTCGTTTTGGGGTTGCCATGGCTACAGGTCCATAATCCAGTGTTAGATTGGAAATCTATGTCTGTGTCAGGCTGGGGTTGTCAGGGGGTACATGGTGATGTTCCATTGTTGTCAATTTCGCCTTCCACTCCTTCTGAAATCCCTGAGTTTTTATCAGATTACCGGGATGTATTTGAAGAGCCCAAATCCGGTGCCGTACCTCCTCATAGGGATTGCGATTGTGTTATTAATTTGATTCCTGGTATTAAGTTTCCTAAGGGTCGACTGTTCAATTTATCGGTGCCAGAACACGCCGCTATGTGGAGTTATATAAAGGAGTCCTTGGAGAAGGGTCATATTCGCCCGTCGTCTTCACCATTGGGAGCAGGGTTCTTTTTTGTGGCCAAGAAGGATGGCTCTTTGAGACCTTGTATTGATTACCGCCTTCTTAATAAGATCACAGTCAAATTTCAGTATCCTTTGCCGCTGCTGTCTGATTTGTTTGTTTGGATTAAGGGGGCTAGTTGGTTCACCAAGATAGATCTTCGAGGGGCGTATAATCTTGTGCGAATTAAACAGGGCGATGAATGGAAAACAGCATTTAATACGCCCGAGGGCCATTTTGAGTACCTGGTTATGCCATTCCGGCTTTCTAATGCTCCATCTGTGTTTCAGTCCTTTATGCATGACATCTTTCGAGAGTACCTGGATAGATTCATGATTGTATATTTGGATGACATTTTGGTCTTTTCGGATGATTGGGAGTCTCATGTGAAGCAGGTCAGAATGGTGTTCCAGGTCCTTCGTGCGAATTCCTTGTTTGTGAAGGGGTCAAAGTGTCTCTGGAGTTCAGAAGGTTTCATTTTTGGGTTTCATTTTTTTCCCCTTCTACTATCAAGATGGACCCTGTTAAAGTTCAGGCCATTTATGATTGGACTCAGCCGACATCTGTGAAGAGCCTGCAGAAGTTCCTGGGCATTGCTAATTTTTACCGTCGCTTCATCGCTAATTTTTCTAGTATTGCTAAACCGTTGACTGATTTGAACAAGAAAGGTGCTGATGTGGTCAATTGGTCCTCTGCGGCTGTAGAGGCTTTTCAGGAGTTGAAGCGTCGTTTTTCTTCGGCCCCTGTGTTATGCCAGCCAGATGTTTCGCTCCTGTTTCAGGTCGAGGTTGATGCTTCTGAGATTGGAGCAGGGGCTGTTTTGTCGCAAAGAAGTTCTGATGGCTCGGTGATGAAACCATGTGCCTTCTTTTCTAGAAAATTCTCGCCTGCTGAGCGCAATTATGAAGTGGGCATTCGAGGAGTGGCGACATTGGCTTGAAGGAGCTAAACATCGCGTGGTGGTCTTGACGGATCACAAGAATTTGACTTATCTCGAGTCTGCCAAACGGTTGAATCCTAGACACGCTCGATGGTCGCTCTTTTTCTCCCGTTTTGATTTTGTGGTTTCATACCTTCCGGGATCTAAGAATGTGAAGGCTGATGCCCTGTCAAGGAGTTTTGTGCCTGACTCTCCGGGTGTTCCGGAGCCGGCGGGTATTCTTAAAGAGGGGGTAATTTTGTCTGCCATCTCCCCTGATTTGCGGCGCGTGCTGCAGAAGTTTCAGGCTGATAGACCTGACCGTTGTCCAGCGGAGAGACTGTTTGTCCCTGATAGATGGACTAGTAGAGTTATCTCTGAGGTTCATTGTTCGGTGTTGGCTGGCCATCCTGGAATCTTTGGTACCAGAGATTTGGTGGCTAGATCCTTTTGGTGGCCTTCTTTGTCACGGGATGTGCGTTCTTTTGTGCAGTCCTGTGGGACTTGTGCTCGGGATAAGCCCTGCTGTTCTCGTGCCAGTGGGTTGCATTTGCCCTTGCCGGTCCCGAAGAGGCCCTGGAAGCATATTTCCATGGATTTTATTTCTGATCTCCCTGTTTCTCAGAGGATGTCGGTCATTTGGGTGGTTTGTGATCGCTTCTCTAAGATGGTCCATTTGGTACCCTTGTCTAAATTGCCTTCCTCCTCTGATTGTGTTTTCCAGCATGTGGTTCGTTTGCATAGCATTCCAGAGAACATCGTCTCGGACAGAGGTTCCCAGTTTGTTTCGAGGTTTTGGCGGTCCTTTTGTGCTAAAATGGGCATTGATTTGTCTTTTTCTTCGGCTTTCCATCCTCAGACTAATGGCCAAACCGAACGAACTAATCAGACTTTGGAAACATATCTGAGATGCTTTGTTTCTGCTGATCAGGATGATTGGGTGTCCTTCTTGCCTTTGGCTGAGTTCGCCCTTAATAATCGGGCCAGCTCGGCTACTTTAGTTTCTCCTTTTTTCTGTAATTCTGGTTTCCATCCTCGTTTCTCTTCAGGGCAGGTTGAGCCTTCGGACTGTCCTGGTGTGGATACGGTGGTGGACAGGTTGCAGCAGATTTGGACTCATGTGGTGGACAATTTGACATTGTCCCAGGAGAAGGCTCAACGTTTCGCTAACCGCCGGCGCTGTGTTGGTCCCCAACTTCGTGTTGGGGATTTGGTTTGGTTGTCATCTCGTCATGTTCCTACGAAGGTTTCCTCTCCTAAGTTTAAGCCTCGTTTCATTGGGCCATATAAGATTTCTGAAGTTCTTAATCCTGTGTCATTTCGTTTGGACCTTCCAGCTTCTTTTGCCATCCATAATGTGTTCCATAGGTCGTTGTGGCGGAAATACGTGGCGCCTATGGTTCCCTCCGTTGAACCTCCTGCCCCGGTGTTGGTCGAGGGGGAGTTGGAGTATGTGGTGGAGAAGATTTTGGATTCTCGTGTTTCGAGACGGAAACTCCAGTACCTGGTCAAGTGGAAGGGTTATGGTCAGGAAGATAATTCCTGGGTTTATGCCTCTGATGTTCATGCTGCTGATCTAGTTCGGGTCTTTCATTTGGCTCATCCTGATCAGCATGGGGGCTCTGGTGAGGGTTCGGTGACCCCTCCTGAAGGGGGGGGTACTGTTGTGAATTCTGTTGTCGAACTCCCTCCTGTGGTCGTGAATGGTACTTCGGCGAGTTCTGTCCATGGACTCCCTCTGGTGGCTGTGAGTGAAGCTGTTGCTTCTGAGGTTCCTTACACAGGTGACGTGGTTTATCCTTTGGTTAGCTGCTCTATTTAACTCCACTCAGATCGTTACTCCATGCCAGCTGTCAATGTTCCTGTGCTGGTTCAGTTCGCTCTTGGATCTTTCTGGAGACCTGTCTCTTCCTGCAAGAAGCTTAGTCCCCGATTGTTATTTTCTGTTCATGGTTTTCTAGTCCAGCTTGCTTTCATGATTTTGTCTTGCTAGCTGGAAGCTCTGGGATGCAGGGTGGCGCCTCCGCACCGTGAGCCGTTGCGGGGGTCTTTTTGCACACTCTGCGTGGTCTTTTGTACTTTTTTGTGCTGACCGCAAAGATACCTTTCCTATCCTCTGTCTATTTAGTTAGTCTGGCCTCCCTTTGCTAAAACCTGTTTCATTTCTGTGTTTGTGACTTTCATCTTTACTCACAGTTAATATTTGTGGGGGGCTGCCTTTCCTTTGGGGAAATTTCTCTGAGGCTAGGTAGGCTTATTTTCTATCTCTAGGGCTAGCTAGTTCTTAGGCTGTGAAGACGTGTCTAGGGAGAGTCAGGAACGCTCCACGGCTATTTCTAGTTGTTGTGATAGGATTAGGGCCTGCCGTCAGCAGAGCTCCCACATCCCAGAGCTTGTCCTGTGTGAGTTTAACTATCTGGTCGTGCCGGGTGCTCCTAACCAACAGGTCATAACAAGCACCCCTCCTGTATGTGTCAGTGTGGCCCCTATAGTGAGCGCCCCTCCTGTATGTGTCAGTGTGGCCCCTATAGTGAGTGCCTCTCCTGTATGTATCAGTGTGGCCCCTATAGTGAGTGCCTCTCCTGTATGTGTCAGTGTGGCCCTTATACTGAGTGCCCCTCCTGTATGTATCAGTGTAGCCCCTATAGTGAGTGCCTCTCCTGTATGTCATTGTGGCCCTTATAGTGAGTGCCTCTCCTGTATGTGTCAGTGTGGCCCCTATAGTGAGCACCCCTCCTGTTTGTGTCAGTGTGGCCCCTATAGTGAGCGCCTCTCCTGTATGTGTCAGTTTGGCCCATATAGTGAGCGCCTCTCCTGTATGTGTCAGTGTGGCCCCTATAGTGAGCGCCTCTCCTGTATGTGTCAGTGTGGCCCCTATAGTGAGCGCCTCTCCTGTATGTGTCAGTGTGGCCCCTATAGTGAGCGCCTCTCCTGTATGTGTCAGTGTGGCCCCTATAGTGAGTGCCTCTCCTGTATGTGTCAGTGTGGCCCCTATAGTGAGCGCCCTTCCTGTTTGTGTCAGTGTGGCCCCTATAGTGAGCGCCCCTCCTGTATGTGTCAGTTTGGCCCCTATAGTGAGCGCCCCTCCTGTTTTTGTCAGTGTGGCCCCTATAGTGAGCGCCCCTCCCGTATGTGTCAGTGTGGCCCCTATAGTGAGCGCCTTTCCTGTATGTGTCAGTGTGGCCCCTATAGTGAGCGCCTCTCCTGTATGTGTCAGTGTGGCCCCTATAGTGAGCGCCCCTCCTGTATGTGTCAGTGTGGCCCCTATAGTGAGCGCCTCTCCTGTATGTGTCAGTGTGGCCCCTATAGTGAGCTCCCCTCCTGTTTGTGTCAGTGTGGCCCCTATAGTGAGCGCCCCTCCTGTATGTGTCAGTGTGGCCCCTATAATGAGCGCCTCTCCTGTATGTGTCAGTGTGGCCCCTATAGTGAGTGCCTCTCCTGTATGTGTCAGTGTGGCCCCTATACTGAGCGCCTCTCCTGTATGTGTCAGTGTGGCCCCTATAGTGAGCGCCCCTCCTGTATGTGTCAGTGTGGCCCCTATAGTGTCCGCCCCCTGTATGTGTCAGTGTGGCCCCTATAGTGTGCACCCCTCCTGCATGTGTCAGTGTGGCCCCTATAGTGAGCGCCCCTCCTGTATGTGTCAGTGTGGCCCCTATAGTGAGCGCCTCTCCTGTATGTGTCAGTGTGGCCCCTATAGTGAGCTCCCCTCCTGTTTGTGTCAGTGTGGCCCCTATAGTGAGCGCCCCTCCTGTATGTGTCAGTGTGGCCCCTATAATGAGCGCCTCTCCTGTATGTGTCAGTGTGGCCCCTATAGTGAGTGCCTCTCCTGTATGTGTCAGTGTGGCCCCTATAGTGTCTGCCCCTCCTGTATGTGTCAGTGTGGCCCCTATAGTGAGCGCCTCTCCTGTATGTGTCAGTGTGGCCCCTATAGTGAGCTCCCCTCCTGTTTGTGTCAGTGTGGCCCCTATAGTGAGCGCCCCTCCTGTATGTGTCAGTGTGGCCCCTATAATGAGCGCCTCTCCTGTATGTGTCAGTGTGGCCCCTATAGTGAGTGCCTCTCCTGTATGTGTCAGTGTGGCCCCTATAGTGTCTGCCCCTCCTGTATGTGTCAGTGTGGCCCCTATAGTGAGCGCCTCTCCTGTATGTGTCATTGTGGCCCTTATAGTGAGCGCCCCTCCTGTATGTGTCAGTGTGGCCCCTATAGTGAGCGCCTCTCCTGTATGTGTCAGTGTGGCCCCTATAGTGTCTGCCCCTCCTGTATGTGTCAGTGTGGCCCCTATAGTGAGCGCCTCTCCTGTATGTGTCAGTGTGGCCCCTATAGTGTCTGCCCCTCCTGTATGTGTCAGTGTGGCCCCTATAGTGAGCGCCTCTCCTGTATGTGTCAGTGTGGCCCCTATAGTGTTTGCCCCTCCTGTATGTGTCTGTGTGGCCCTTATAGTGAGCGCCCCTCCTGTATGTGTCAGTGTGGCCCCTATAGTGAGCGCCTCTCCTGTATGTGTCAGTGTGGCCCCTATAGTGAGCGCCCCTCCTGTATGTGTCAGTGTGGCCCCTATAGTGAGCGCCCCTCCTGTATGTGTCAGTGTGGCCCCTATAGTGTCTGCCCCTCCTGTATGTGTCAGTGTGGCCCCTATAGTGAGCGCCTCTCCTGTATATGTCAGTGTGGCCCCTATAGTGAGTGCCTCTCCTGTATGTGTCAGTGTGGCCCCTATAGTGTTTGCCCCTCCTGTATGTGTCTGTGTGGCCCTTATAGTGAGCGCCCCTCCTGTATGTGTCAGTGTGGCCCCTATAGTGAGCGCCTCTCCTGTATGTGTCAGTGTGGCCCCTATAGTGTTTGCCCCTCCTGTATGTGTCTGTGTGGCCCCTATAGTGAGCGCCCCTCCTGTATGTGTCAGTGTGGTTCCTATAGTGAGCGCCTCTCCTGTATGTGTCAGTGTGGCCCCTATAGTGAGCGCCCCTCCTGTATGTGTCAGTGTGGCCCCTATAGTGAGCGCCCCTCCTGTATGTGTCATTGTGGCCCCTATAGTGAGCGCCCCTCCTGTATGTGTCAGTGTGGCCCCTATAGTGAGCGCCCCTCCTGTATGTGTCATTGTGGCCCCTATAGTAAGCGCCTCTCCTGTATGTGTCAGTGTGGCCCCTATAGTGAGCGCCTCTCCTGTATGTGTCAGTGTGGCCCCTATAGTGAGCGCCTCTCCTGTATGTGTCAGTGTGGTCCCTATAGTGAGCGCCTCTCCTGCATGTGTAAGTGTGGCCCCTATAGTGAGCGCCTCTCCTGTATGTGTCAGTGTGGCCCCTATAGTGAGCGCCTCTCCTGTATGTGTCAGTGTGGCCCCTATAGTGAGCGCCCCTCCTGTATGTGTCAGTGTGGCCCCTATAGTGAGCGCCTCTCCTGTATGTGTCAGTGTGGCCCCTATAGTGAGCTCCCCTCCTGTTTGTGTCAGTGTGGCCCCTATAGTGAGCGCCTCTCCTGTATGTGTCAGTGTGGCCCCTATAGTGTCTGCCCCTCCTGTATGTGTCAGTGTGGCCCCTATAGTGAGCGCCTCTCCTGTATGTGTCAGTGTGGCCCCTATAGTGTTTGCCCCTCCTGTATGTGTCTGTGTGGCCCTTATAGTGAGCGCCCCTCCTGTATGTGTCAGTGTGGCCCCTATAGTGAGCGCCTTTCCTGTATGTGTCAGTGTGGCCCCTATAGTGAGCGCCCCTCCTGTATGTGTCAGTGTGGCCCCTATAGTGAGCGCCCCTCCTGTATGTGTCAGTGTGGCCCCTATAGTGTCTGCCCCTCCTGTATGTGTCAGTGTGGCCCCTATAGTGAGCGCCTCTCCTGTATATGTCAGTGTGGCCCCTATAGTGAGTGCCTCTCCTGTATGTGTCAGTGTGGCCTCTATAGTGTTTGCCCCTCCTGTATGTGTCTGTGTGGCCCTTATAGTGAGCGCCCCTCCTGTATGTGTCAGTGTGGCCCCTATAGTGAGCGCCTCTCCTGTATGTGTCAGTGTGGCCCCTATAGTGTTTGCCCCTCCTGTATGTGTCTGTGTGGCCCCTATAGTGAGCGCCCCTCCTGTATGTGTCAGTGTGGCCCCTATAGTGAGCGCCTCTCCTGTATGTGTCAGTGTGGCCCCTATAGTGAGCGCCCCTCCTGTATGTGTCAGTGTGGCCCCTATAGTGAGCGCCCCTCCTGTATGTGTCAGTGTGGCCCCTATAGTGAGCGCCCCTCCTGTATGTGTCAGTGTGGCCCCTATAGTGAGCGCCCCTCCTGTATGTGTCATTGTGGCCCCTATAGTGAGCGCCTCTCCTGTATGTGTCAGTGTGGCCCCTATAGTGAGCGCCTCTCCTGTATGTGTCAGTGTGGCCCCTATAGTGAGCGCCTCTCCTGTATGTGTCAGTGTGGTCCCTATAGTGAGCGCCTCTCCTGCATGTGTAAGTGTGGCCCCTATAGTGAGCGCCTCTCCTGTATGTGTCAGTGTGGCCCCTATAGTGAGCGCCTCTCCTGTATGTGTCAGTGTGGCCCCTATAGTGAGCGCCTCTCCTGTATGTGTCAGTGTGGCCCCTATAGTGAGCGCCCCTCCTGTATGTGTCAGTGTGGCCCCTATAGTGAGCGCCTCTCCTGTATGTGTCAGTGTGGCCCCTATAGTGAGCTCCCCTCCTGTTTGTGTCAGTGTGGCCCCTATAGTGAGCGCCCCTCCTGTATGAGTCAGTGTGGCCCCTATAGTGAGCGCCCCTCCTGTATGTGTCAGTGTGGCCCCTATAGTGTCTGCCCCTCCTGTATGTGTCAGTGTGGCCCCTATAGTGAGCGCCTCTCCTGTATATGTCAGTGTGGCCCCTATAGTGTTTGCCCCTCCTGTATGTGTCTGTGTGGCCCTTATAGTGAGCGCCCCTCCTGTATGTGTCAGTGTGGCCCCTATAGTGAGCGCCTCTCCTGTATGTGTCAGTGTGGCCCCTATAGTGTTTGCCCCTCCTGTATGTGTCTGTGTGGCCCTTATAGTGAGCGCCCCTCCTGTATGTGTCAGTGTGGCCCCTATAGTGAGCGCCTCTCCTGTATGTGTCAGTGTGGCCCCTATAGTGAGCGCCCCTCCTGTATGTGTCAGTGTGGCCCCTATAGTGAGCGCCCCTCCTGTATGTGTCATTGTGGCCCCTATAGTGAGCTCCCCTCCTGTATGTGTCAGTGTGGCCCCTATAGTGAGCGCCTCTCCTGTATGTGTCATTGTGGCCCTTATAGTGAGCGCCCCTCCTGTATGTGTCAGTGTGGCCCCTATAGTGAGCGCCTCTCCTGTATGTGTCAGTGTGGCCCCTATAGTGTCTGCCCCTCCTGTATGTGTCAGTGTGGCCCCTATAGTGAGCGCCTCTCCTGTATGTGTCAGTGTGGCCCCTATAGTGTCTGCCCCTCCTGTATGTGTCAGTGTGGCCCCTATAGTGAGCGCCTCTCCTGTATGTGTCAGTGTGGCCCCTATAGTGTTTGCCCCTCCTGTATGTGTCTGTGTGGCCCCTATAGTGAGCGCCCCTCCTGTATGTGTCAGTGTGGCCCCTATAGTGAGCGCCTCTCCTGTATGTGTCAGTGTGGCCCCTATAGTGAGCGCCCCTCCTGTATGTGTCAGTGTGGCCCCTATAGTGAGCGCCCCTCCTGTATGTGTCATTGTGGCCCCTATAGTGAGCTCCCCTCCTGTATGTGTCAGTGTGGCCCCTATAGTGAGCGCCTCTCCTGTATGTGTCATTGTGGCCCTTATAGTGAGCGCCCCTCCTGTATGTGTCAGTGTGGCCCCTATAGTGAGCGCCTCTCCTGTATGTGTCAGTGTGGCCCCTATAGTGTCTGCCCCTCCTGTATGTGTCAGTGTGGCCCCTATAGTGAGCGCCTCTCCTGTATGTGTCAGTGTGGCCCCTATAGTGTCTGCCCCTCCTGTATGTGTCAGTGTGGCCCCTATAGTGAGCGCCTCTCCTGTATGTGTCAGTGTGGCCCCTATAGTGTTTGCCCCTCCTGTATGTGTCTGTGTGGCCCTTATAGTGAGCGCCCCTCCTGTATGTGTCAGTGTGGCCCCTATAGTGAGCGCCTCTCCTGTATGTGTCAGTGTGGCCCCTATAGTGAGCGCCCCTCCTGTATGTGTCAGTGTGGCCCCTATAGTGAGCGCCCCTCCTGTATGTGTCAGTGTGGCCCCTATAGTGTCTGCCCCTCCTGTATGTGTCAGTGTGGGCCCTATAGTGAGTGCCTCTCCTGTATGTGTCAGTGTGGCCCCTATAGTGTTTGCCCCTCCTGTATGTGTCTGTGTGGCCCTTATAGTGAGCGCCCCTCCTGTATGTGTCAGTGTGGCCCCTATAGTGAGCGCCTCTCCTGTATGTGTCAGTGTGGCCCCTATAGTGTTTGCCCCTCCTGTATGTGTCTGTGTGGCCCCTATAGTGAGCGCCCCTCCTGTATGTGTCAGTGTGGCCCCTATAGTGAGCGCCTTTCCTGTATGTGTCAGTGTGGCCCCTATAGTGAGCGCCCCTCCTGTATGTGTCAGTGTGGCCCCTATAGTGAGCGCCCCTCCTGTATGTGTCATTGTGGCCCCTATAGTGAGCTCCCCTCCTGTATGTGTCAGTGTGGCCCCTATAGTGAGCGCCCCTCCTGTATGTGTCAGTGTGGCCCCTATAGTGAGCGCCCCTCCTGTATGTGTCAGTGTGGCCCCTATAGTGAGCGCCCCTCCTGTATGTGTCATTGTGGCCCCTATAGTGAGCGCCCCTCCTGTATGTGTCAGTGTGGCCCCTATAGTGAGCGCCCCTCCTGTATGTGTCATTGTGGCCCCTATAGTAAGCGCCTCTCCTGTATGTGTCAGTGTGGCCCCTATAGTGAGCGCCTCTCCTGTATGTGTCAGTGTGGCCCCTATAGTGAGCGCCTCTCCTGTATGTGTCAGTGTGGTCCCTATAGTGAGCGCCTCTCCTGCATGTGTAAGTGTGGCCCCTATAGTGAGCGCCTCTCCTGTATGTGTCAGTGTGGCCCCTATAGTGAGCGCCTCTCCTGTATGTGTCAGTGTGGCCCCTATAGTGAGCGCCTCTCCTGTATGTGTCAGTGTAGCCCCTATAGTGAGCTCCCCTCCTGTTTGTGTCAGTGTGGCCCCTATAGTGAGCGCCCCTCCTGTATGAGTCAGTGTGGCCCCTATAGTGAGCGCCCCTCCTGTATGTGTCAGTGTGGCCCCTATAGTGTCTGCCCCTCCTGTATGTGTCAGTGTGGCCCCTATAGTGAGCGCCTCTCCTGTATATGTCAGTGTGGCCCCTATAGTGAGTGCCTCTCCTGTATGTGTCAGTGTGGCCCCTATAGTGTTTGCCCCTCCTGTATGTGTCTGTGTGGCCCTTATAGTGAGCGCCCCTCCTGTATGTGTCAGTGTGGCCCCTATAGTGAGCGCCTCTCCTGTATGTGTCAGTGTGGCCCCTATAGTGTTTGCCCCTCCTGTATGTGTCTGTGTGGCCCCTATAGTGAGCGCCCCTCCTGTATGTGTCAGTGTGGCCCCTATAGTGAGCGCCTCTCCTGTATGTGTCAGTGTGGCCCCTATAGTGAGCGCCCCTCCTGTATGTGTCAGTGTGGCCCCTATAGTGAGCGCCCCTCCTGTATGTGTCATTGTGGCCCCTATAGTGAGCTCCCCTCCTGTATGTGTCTGTGTGGCCCCTATAGTGAGCGCCTCTCCTGTATGTGTCAGTGTGGTCCCTATAGTGAGCGCCTCTCCTGCATGTGTAAGTGTGGCCCCTATAGTGAGCGCCTCTCCTGTATGTGTCTGTGTGGCCCTTATAGTGAGCGCCCCTCCTGTATGTGTCAGTGTGGCCCCTATAGTGAGCGCCTCTCCTGTATGTGTCAGTGTGGCCCCTATAGTGTTTGCCCCTCCTGTATGTGTCTGTGTGGCCCCTATAGTGAGCGCCCCTCCTGTATGTGTCAGTGTGGCCCCTATAGTGAGCGCCTCTCCTGTATGTGTCAGTTTGGCCCCTATAGTGAGCGCCCCTCCTGTATGTGTCAGTGTGGCCCCTATAGTGAGCGCCCCTCCTGTATGTGTCAGTGTGGCCCCTATAGTGAGCGCCCCTCCTGTATGTGTCAGTGTGGCCCCTATAGTGAGCGCCCCTCCTGTATGTGTCATTGTGGCCCCTATAGTGAGCGCCCCTCCTGTATGTGTCAGTGTGGCCCCTATAGTGAGCGCCCCTCCTGTATGTGTCATTGTGGCCCCTATAGTAAGCGCCTCTCCTGTATGTGTCAGTGTGCCCCCTATAGTGAGCGCCTCTCCTGTATGTGTCAGTGTGGCCCCTATAGTGAGCGCCTCTCCTGTATGTGTCAGTGTGGTCCCTATAGTGAGCGCCTCTCCTGCATGTGTAAGTGTGGCCCCTATAGTGAGCGCCTCTCCTGTATGTGTCAGTGTGGCCCCTATAGTGAGCGCCTCTCCTGTATGTGTCAGTGTGGCCCCTATAGTGAGCGCCTCTCCTGTATGTGTCAGTGTGGCCCCTATAGTGAGCGCCCCTCCTGTATGTGTCAGTGTGGCCCCTATAGTGAGCGCCTCTCCTGTATGTGTCAGTGTGGCCCCTATAGTGAGCGCCTCTCCTGTATGTGTCAGTGTGGCCCCTATAGTGAGCTCCCCTCCTGTTTGTGTCAGTGTGGCCCCTATAGTGAGCGCCCCTCCTGTATGAGTCAGTGTGGCCCCTATAGTGAGCGCCCCTCCTGTATGTGTCAGTGTGGCCCCTATAGTGTCTGCCCCTCCTGTATGTGTCAGTGTGGCCCCTATAGTGAGCGCCTCTCCTGTATATGTCAGTGTGGCCCCTATAGTGAGTGCCTCTCCTGTATGTGTCAGTGTGGCCCCTATAGTGTTTGCCCCTCCTGTATGTGTCTGTGTGGCCCTTATAGTGAGCGCCCCTCCTGTATGTGTCAGTGTGGCCCCTATAGTGAGCGCCTCTCCTGTATGTGTCAGTGTGGCCCCTATAGTGTTTGCCCCTCCTGTATGTGTCTGTGTGGCCCCTATAGTGAGCGCCCCTCCTGTATGTGTCAGTGTGGCCCCTATAGTGAGCGCCTCTCCTGTATGTGTCAGTGTGGCCCCTATAGTGAGCGCCCCTCCTGTATGTGTCAGTATGGCCCCTATAGTGAGCGCCCCTCCTGTATGTGTCATTGTGGCCCCTATAGTGAGCTCCCCTCCTGTATGTGTCAGTGTGGCCCCTATAGTGAGCGCCTCTCCTGTATGTGTCATTGTGGCCCTTATAGTGAGCGCCCCTCTTGTATGTGTCAGTGTGGCCCCTATAGTGAGCGCCTCTCCTGTATGTGTCAGTGTGGCCCCTATAGTGTCTTCCCCTCCTGTATGTGTCAGGGTGGCCCCTATAGTGAGCGCCTCTCCTGTATGTGTCAGTGTGGCCCCTATAGTGTCTGCCCCTCCTGTATGTGTCAGTGTGGCCCCTATAGTGAGCGCCACTCCTGTATGTGTCAGTGTGGCCCCTATAGTGTTTGCCCCTCCTGTATGTGTCTGTGTGGCCCTTATAGTGAGCGCCCCTCCTGTATGTGTCAGTGTGGCCCCTATAGTGAGCGCCTCTCCTGTATGTGTCAGTGTGGCCCCTATAGTGAGCGCCCCTCCTGTATGTGTCAGTGTGGCCCCTATAGTGAGCGCCCCTCCTGTATGTGTCAGTGTGGCCCCTATAGTGTCTGCCCCTCCTGTATGTGTCAGTGTGGCCCCTATAGTGAGTGCCTCTCCTGTATGTGTCAGTGTGGCCCCTATAGTGTTTGCCCCTCCTGTATGTGTCTGTGTGGCCCTTATAGTGAGCGCCCCTCCTGTATGTGTCAGTGTGGCCCCTATAGTGAGCGCCTCTCCTGTATGTCTCAGTGTGGCCCCTATAGTGTTTGCCCCTCCTGTATGTGTCTGTGTGGCCCCTATAGTGAGCGCCCCTCCTGTATGTGTCAGTGTGGCCCCTATAGTGAGCGCCTCTCCTGTATGTGTCAGTGTGGCCCCTATAGTGAGCGCCCCTCCTGTATGTGTCAGTGTGGCCCCTATAGTGAGCGCCCCTCCTGTATGTGTCATTGTGGCCCCTATAGTGAGCTCCCCTCCTGTATGTGTCAGTGTGGCCCCTATAGTGAGCGCCCCTCCTGTATGTGTCAGTGTGGCCCCTATAGTGAGCGCCCCTCCTGTATGTGTCAGTGTGGCCCCTATAGTGAGCGCCCCTCCTGTATGTGTCATTGTGGCCCCTATAGTGAGCGCCCCTCCTGTATGTGTCAGTGTGGCCCCTATAGTGAGCGCCCCTCCTGTATGTGTCATTGTGGCCCCTATAGTGAGCGCTTCTCCTGTATGTGTCAGTGTGGCCCCTATAGTGAGCGCCTCTCCTGTATGTGTCAGTGTGGCCCCTATAGTGAGCGCCTCTCCTGTATGTGTCAGTGTGGTCCCTATAGTGAGCGCCTCTCCTGCATGTGTAAGTGTGGCCCCTATAGTGAGCGCCTCTCCTGTATGTGTCAGTGTGGCCCCTATAGTGAGCGCATCTCCTGTATGTGTCAGTGTGGCCCCTATAGTGAGCGCCTCTCCTGTATGTGTCAGTGTGGCCCCTATAGTGAGCGCCCCTCCTGTATGTGTCAGTGTGGCCCCTATAGTGAGCGCCTCTCCCGTATGTGTCAGTGTGGCCCCTATAGTGAGCTCCCCTCCTGTTTGTGTCAGTGTGGCCCCTATAGTGAGCGCCCCTCCTGTATGAGTCAGTTTGGCCCCTATAGTGAGCGCCCCTCCTGTATGTGTCAGTGTGGCCCCTATAGTGTCTGCCCCTCCTGTATGTGTCAGTGTGGCCCCTATAGTGAGCGCCTCTCCTGTATATGTCAGTGTGGCCCCTATAGTGAGTGCCTCTCCTGTATGTGTCAGTGTGGCCCCTATAGTGTTTGCCCCTCCTGTATGTGTCTGTGTGGCCCTTATAGTGAGCGCCCCTCCTGTATGTGTCAGTGTGGCCCCTATAGTGAGCGCCTCTCCTGTATGTGTCAGTGTGGCCCCTATAGTGTTTGCCCCTCCTGTATGTGTCTGTGTGGCCCCTATAGTGAGCGCCCCTCCTGTATGTGTCAGTGTGGCCCCTATAGTGAGCGCCTCTCCTGTATGTGTCAGTGTGGCCCCTATAGTGAGCGCCCCTCCTGTATGTGTCAGTGTGGCCCCTATATTGAGCGCCCCTCCTGTATGTGTCATTGTGGCCCCTATAGTGAGCTCCCCTCCTGTATGTGTCAGTGTGGCCCCTATAGTGAGCGCCTCTCCTGTATGTGTCAGTGTGGCCCCTATAGTGAGCGCCTCTCCTGTATGTGTCAGTGTGGCCCCTATAGTGAGCGCCTCTCCTGTATGTGTCAGTGTGGTCCCTATAGTGAGCGCCTCTCCTGCATGTGTAAGTGTGGCCCCTATAGTGAGCGCCTCTCCTGTATGTGTCAGTGTGGCCCCTATAGTGAGCGCCTCTCCTGTATGTGTCAGTGTGGCCCCTATAGTGAGCGCCTCTCCTGTATGTGTCAGTGTGGCCCCTATAGTGAGCGCCCCTCCTGTATGTGTCAGTGTGGCCCCTATAGTGAGCGCCTCTCCTGTATGTGTCAGTGTGGCCCCTATAGTGAGCTCCCCTCCTGTTTGTGTCAGTGTGGCCCCTATAGTGAGCGCCCCTCCTGTATGTGTCAGTGTGGCCCCTATAATGAGCGCCTCTCCTGTATGTGTCAGTGTGGCCCCAATAGTGAGCGCCCCTCCTGTATGTGTCAGTGTGGCCCCTATAGTGTCCGCCCCCTGTATGTGTCAGTGTGGCCCCTATAGTGTGCACCCCTCCTGCATGTGTCAGTGTGGCCCCTATAGTGAGTGCCTCTCCTGTATGTGTCAGTGTGGCCCCTATAGTGTCTGCCCCTCCTGTATGTGTCAGTGTGGCCCCTATAGTGAGCGCCTCTCCTGTATGTGTCATTGTGGCCCTTATAGTGAGCGCCCCTCCTGTATGTGTCAGTGTGGCCCCTATAGTGTCTGCCCCTCCTGTATGTGTCAGTGTGGCCCCTATAGTGAGCGCCTCTCCTGTATGTGTCAGTGTGGCCCCTATAGTGTCTGCCCCTCCTGTATGTGTCAGTGTGGCCCCTATAGTGAGCGCCTCTCCTGTATGTGTCAGTGTGGCCCCTATAGTGAGCGCCTCTCCTGTATGTGTCATTGTGGCCCCTATTGTGAGCTCCCCTCCTGTATGTGTCAGTGTGGCCCCTATAGTGAGCTCCCCTCCTGTATGTGTCAGTGTGGCCCCTATAGTGAGCGCCTCTCCTGTATGTGTCAGTGTGGTCCCTATAGTGAGCGCCTCTCCTGTATGTGTCAGTGTGGCCCTTATAGTGAGCGCCCCTCCTGTATGTGTCAGTGTGGCCCCTATAGTGTCTGACCCTCCTGTATGTGTCAGTGTGGCCCCTATAGTGAGCGCCTCTCCTGTATGTGTCAGTGTGGCCCCTATAGTGTCTGCCCCTCCTGTATGTGTCAGTGTGGCCCCTATAGTGAGCGCCTCTCCTGTATGTGTCAGTGTGGCCCCTATAGTGAGCGCCTCTCCTGTATGTGTCAGTGTGGCCCCTATAGTGAGCGCCTCTCCTGTATGTGTCAGTGTGGCCCCTATAGTGAGCGCCCCTCCTGTATGTGTCAGTGTGGCCCCTATAGTGAGCGCCTCTCCTGTATGTGTCAGTGTGGCCCCTATAGTGAGCTCCCCTCCTGTTTGTGTCAGTGTGGCCCCTATAGTGAGCGCCCCTCCTGTATGTGTCAGTGTGGCCCCTATAATGAGCGCCTCTCCTGTATGTGTCAGTGTGGCCCCTATAGTGAGCGCCCCTCCTGTATGTGTCAGTGTGGCCCCTATAGTGTCCGCCCCCTGTATGTGTCAGTGTGGCCCCTATAGTGTGCACCCCTCCTGCATGTGTCAGTGTGGCCCCTATAGTGAGTGCCTCTCCTGTATGTGTCAGTGTGGCCCCTATAGTGTCTGCCCCTCCTGTATGTGTCAGTGTGGCCCCTATAGTGAGCGCCTCTCCTGTATGTGTCATTGTGGCCCTTATAGTGAGCGCCCCTCCTGTATGTGTCAGTGTGGCCCCTATAGTGTCTGTCCCTCCTGTATGTGTCAGTGTGGCCCCTATAGTGAGCGCCTCTCCTGTATGTGTCAGTGTGGCCCCTATAGTGTCTGCCCCTCCTGTATGTGTCAGTGTGGCCCCTATAGTGAGCGCCTCTCCTGTATGTGTCAGTGTGGCCCCTATAGTGAGCGCCTCTCCTGTATGTGTCATTGTGGCCCCTATTGTGAGCTCCCCTCCTGTATGTGTCAGCGTGGCCCCTATAGTTACACACTGAACGGGAAACCACTGGGTAAATCTGACAGGGAGAAGGACTTGGGGATCCTAGTTAATGATAAACTTACCTGGAGCAGCCAGTGCCAGGCAGCAGCTGCCAAGGCAAACAGGATCATGGGGTGCATTAAAAGAGGTCTGGATACACATGATGAGAGCATTATACTGCCTCTGTACAAATCCCTAGTTAGACCGCACATGGAGTACTGTGTCCAGTTTTGGGCACCGGTGCTCAGGAAGGATATAATGGAACTAGAGAGAGTACAAAGGAGGGCAACAAAATTAATAAAGGGGATGGGAGAACTACAATACCCAGATAGATTAGCGAAATTAGGATTATTTAGTCTAGAAAAAAGACGACTGAGGGGCGATCTAATAACCATGTATAAGTATATAAGGGGACAATACAAATATCTCGCTGAGGATCTGTTTATACCAAGGAAGGTGACGGGCACAAGGGGGCATTCTTTGCGTCTGGAGGAGAGAAGGTTTTTCCACCAACATAGAAGAGGATTCTTTACTGTTAGGGCAGTGAGAATCTGGAATTGCTTGCCTGAGGAGGTGGTGATGGCAAACTCAGTCGAGGGGTTCAAGAGAGGCCTGGATGTCTTCCTGGAGCAGAACAATATTGTATCATACAATTATTAGGTTCTGTAGAAGGACGTAGATCTGGGTATTTATTATGATGGAATATAGGCTGAACTGGATGGACAAATGTCTTTTTTCGGCCTTACTAACTATGTTACTATGTTACTATGTTATAGTGAGCTCCCCTCCTGTATGTGTCAGTGTGGCCCCTATAGTGAGCGCCTCTCCTGTATGTGTCAGTGTGGCCCCTATAGTGAGCGCCTCTCCTGTATGTGTCAGTGTGGCCCCTATAGTGAGCGCCTCTCCTGTATGTGTCAGTGTGGCCCCTATAGTGAGCGCCCCTCCTGTATGTGTCAGTGTGGCCCCTATAATGAGCGCCTCTCCTGTATGTGTCAGTGTGGCCCCTATAGTGAGCGCCCCTCCTGTATGTGTCAGTGTGGCCCCTATAGTGTCCGCCCCCTGTATGTGTCAGTGTGGCCCCTATAGTGTGCACCCCTCCTGCATGTGTCAGTGTGGCCCCTATAGTGAGTGCCTCTCCTGTATGTGTCAGTGTGGCCCCTATAGTGTCTGCCCCTCCTGTATGTGTCAGTGTGGCCCCTATAGTGAGCGCCTCTCCTGTATGTGTCATTGTGGCCCTTATAGTGAGCGCCCCTCCTGTATGTGTCAGTGTGGCCCCTATAGTGTCTGTCCCTCCTGTATGTGTCAGTGTGGCCCCTATAGTGAGCGCCTCTCCTGTATGTGTCAGTGTGGCCCCTATAGTGTCTGCCCCTCCTGTATGTGTCAGTGTGGCCCCTATAGTGAGCGCCTCTCCTGTATGTGTCATTGTGGCCCCTATTGTGAGCTCCCCTCCTGTATGTGTCAGCGTGGCCCCTATAGTGAGCTCCCCTCCTGTATGTGTCAGTGTGGCCCCTATAGTGAGCGCCTCTCCTGTATGTGTCAGTGTGGCCCCTATAGTGAGCGCCTCTCCTGTATGTGTCATTGTGGCCCCTATTGTGAGCTCCCCTCCTGTATGTGTCAGCGTGGCCCCTATAGTGAGCTCCCCTCCTGTATGTGTCAGTGTGGCCCCTATAGTGAGCGCCTCTCCTGTATATGTCAGTGTGGCCCCTATAGTGAGCGCCTCTCCTGTATATGTCAGTGTGGCCCCTATAGTGAGCGCCTCTCCTGTATGTGTCAGTGTGGCCCCTATAGTGAGAGCCTCTCCTGCATGTGTCAGTGTTGCCCCTATAGTGAGCGCCTCTCCTGCATGTGTCAGTGTGGCCCCTATAGTGAGCGCCTCTCCTGTATGTGTCAGTGTGGCCCCTATAGTGAGCGCCTCTCCTGCATGTGTCAGTGTGGCCCTTATAGTGAGCGCCTCTCCTGTATGTGTCAGTGTGGCCCCTATAGTGAGCGCCTCTCCTGTATGTGTCAGTGTGGCCCCTATAGTGAGTGCCTCTCCTGCATGTGTCAGTGTGGCCCCTATAGTGTGCACCCCTCCTGTATGTGTCAGTGTGGCCCCTATAGTGAGCGCCTCTCCTGTATGTGTCATTATGGCCCTTATAGTGAGCGCCCCTCCTGTATGTGTCAGTGTGGCCCCTATAGTGAGCGCCCCTCCTATATGTGTCAGTGTGGCCCCTATAGTGTCTGCCCCTCCTGTATGTGTCAGTGTGGCCCCTATAGTGAGCGCCTCTCCTGTATGTGTCAGTGTGGCCCCTATAGTGTCTGCCCCTCCTGTATGTGTCAGTGTGGCCCCTATCGTAAGTGCCTCTCCTGTATGTGTCAGTGTGGCCCTTATAGTGAGCGCCCCTCCTGTATGTGTCAGTGTGGCCCCTATAGTGAGCGCCTCTCCTGTATGTGTCAGTGTGGCCCCTATAGTGAGTGCCTCTCCTGTATGTGTCAGTGTGGCCCCTATAGTGTCTGCCCCTCCTGTATGTGTCAGTGTGGCCCCTATAGTGAGCGCCTCTCCTGTATGTGTCAGTGTGGCCCCTATAGTGTCTGCCCCTCCTGTATGTGTCAGTGTGGCCCCTATAGTGAGTGCCTCTCCTGTATGTGTCAGTGTGGCCCCTATAGTGTCTGCCCCTCCTGTATGCTTCAGTGTGGCCCCTATAGTAAGCGCCTCTCCTGTATGTGTCAGTGTGGCCCCTATAGTAAGCGCCTCTCCTGTATGTGTCAGTGTGGCCCCTATAGTGTCTGCCCCTCCTATATGTATCAGTGTGGCCCCTATAGTAAGCGCCCCTCCTGTATGTGTCAGTGTGGCCCCTATAGTAAGTGCCTCTCCTGTATGTGTCAGTGTGGCCCCTATAGTAAGTGCCTCTCCTGTATGTGTCAGTGTGGCCCCTATAGTGAGCGCCCCTCCTATATGTATCAGTGTGGCCCCTATAGTAAGCGCCCCTCCTGTATGTGTCAGTGTGGCCCCTATAGTAAGTGCCTCTCCTGTATGTGTCAGTGTGGCCCCTATAGTGTCTGCCCCTCCTGTATGTGTCAGTGTGGCCCCTATAGTGAGCGCCTCTCCTGTATGTGTCAGTGTGGCCCCTATAGTGTGCACCCCTCCTGTATGTGTCAGTGTGGCCCCTATAGTGAGCGCCCCTCCTATATGTATCAGTGTGGCCCCTATAGTAAGCGCCCCTCCTGTATGTGTCAGTGTGGCCCCTATAGTAAGTGCCTCTCCTGTATGTGTCAGTGTGGCCCCTATAGTGTCTGCCCCTCCTGTATGTGTCAGTGTGGCCCCTATAGTGAGCGCCTCTCCTGTATGTGTCAGTGTGGCCCCTATAGTGTGCACCCCTCCTGTATGTGTCAGTGTGGCCCCTATAGTGTGCACCCCTCCTGTATGTGTCAGTGTGGCCCCTATAGTAAGCGCCTCTCCTGTATGTGTCAGTGTGGCCCCTATAGTGTCTGCCCCTCCTGTATGTGTCAGTGTGGCCCCTATAGTGAGCGCCTCTCCTGTATGTGTCAGTGTGGCCCCTATAGTGTCTGCCCCTCCTGTATGTGTCAGTGTGGCCCCTATAGTGAGCGCCTCTCCTGTATGTGTCAGTGTGGCCCTTATAGTGAGCGCCTCTCCTGCATGTTTCAGTGTGGCCCCTATAGTGAGCGCCTCTCCTGTATGTGTCAGTGTGGCCCTTATAGTGAGTGCCTCTCCTGTATGTGTCAGTGTGGACCCTATGGTGAGCGCCTCTCCTGTATGTGTCAGTGTGGCCCCTATAGTGAGCGCCTCTCCTGTATGTGTCAGTGTGGCCCCTATAGTGAGCGTCTCTCCTGTATATGTCAGTGTGGCCCCTATAGTGAGCGCCTCTCCTGTATGTGTCATTGTGGCCCCTATAGTGAGTGCCTCTCCTGCATGTGTCAGTGTGGCCCCTATAGTGAGCGCCTCTCCTGTATATGTCATTGTGGCCCTTATAGTGAGTGCCCCTCCTGTATGTGTCAGTGTGGCCCCTATAGTGAGCGCCTTTCCTGTATGTGTCAGTGTGGCCCCTATAGTGAGCGCCCCTCCTGTATGTATCAGTGTGTCCCTTATAGTGAGCGCCTCTCCTGTATGTGTCAGTGTGGCCCCTATAGTGTCTGCCTCTCCTGTATGTGTCTGTGTGGCCCCTATAGTGTCTGCCCCTCCTGTATGTGTCAGTGTGGCCCCTATAGTGTCTGCCCCTCCTGTATGTGTCAGTGTGGCCCCTATAGTGAGTGCCTCTCCTGTATGTGTCAGTGTGGCCCCTATAGTGAGCGCCCCTGCTGTATGTGTCAGTGTGGCCCCTATAGTGAGCGCCTCTCCTGTATGTGTCAGTGTGGCCCCTATAGTGTCTGCCCCTCCTGTATGTGTCAGTGTGGCCCCTATAGTGAGCGCCTCTTCTGTATATGTCATTGTGGCCCTTATAGTAAGTGCCTCTCCTGTATATGTCATTGTGGCCCTTATAGTGAGCGCCTCTCCTGTATGTGTCAGTGTGGCCCCTATAGTGTCTGCCCCTCCTGTATGTGTCAGTGTGGCCCCTATAGTGAGCGCCTTTCCTGTATGTGTCAGTGTGGCCCCTATAGTGAGCGCCTCTTCTGTATATGTCAGTGTGGCCCCTATAGTGAGCGCCTCTTCTGTATGTGTCAGTGTGGCCCCTATAGTGAGCGCCCCTCCTGTATGTGTCAGTGTGGCCCCTATAGTGAGCGCCCCTCCTGTATGTGTCAGTGTGGCCCCTATAGTGTCTGCCTCTCCTGTATGTGTCAGTGTGGCCCCTATAGTGAGCGCCTCTCCTGTATGGGTCATTATGGCCCTTATAGTGAGCGCCTCTCCTGTATATGTCAGTGTGGCCCCTATAGTGAGCGCCTCTTCTGTATGTGTCAGTGTGGCCCCTATAGTAAGCGCCTCTCCTGTATGTGTCAGTGTAGCCCCTATAGTGAGCGCCTCTCCTGTATGTGTCAGTGTGGCCCTTATAGTGAGCGCCCCTGTTGTATGTGTCAGTGTGGCCCCTATAGTGAGCGCCTCTCCTGTATGTGTCAGTGTGGCCCCTATAGTGAGCGCCCCTCCTGTATGTGTCAGTGTGGCCCCAATAGTGAGCGCCCCTCCTGTATGTGTCAGTGTGGCCCCTATAGTGAGCGCCCCTCCTGTATGTGTCAGTGTGGCCCCTATAGTGAGCGCCTCTCCTGTATGTGTCAGTGTGGACCCTATAGTGAGCGCCCCTCCTGTATGTGTCAGTGTGGCCCCTATAGTGAGCGCCCCTCCTGTATGTGTCAGTGTGGCCCCTATAGTGAGCGCCTCTCCTGTATGTGTCAGTGTGGCCCCTATAGTGAGCGCCTCTCCTGTATGTGTCAGTGTGGCCCCTATAGTGAGTGCCTCTCCTGCATGTGTCAGTGTGGCCCCTATAGTGAGCGCCCCTCCTGTTTGTGTCAGTGTGGCCCCTATAGTGAGCGCCTCTCCTGTATGTGTCAGTGTGGCCCTTATAGTGAGTGCCTCTTCTGTATGTGTCTGCGGCCCTTATAGTGAGCGCCCCTCCTGCATGTGTCAGTGTGGCCCCTATAGTGAGCGCCCCTCCTGTATGTGTCAGTGTGGCCCCTATAGTGAGCGCCTCTCCTGTATGTGTCAGTGTGGCCCCTATAGTGGGCGCCTCTCCTGCATGTGTAAGTGTGGCCCCTATAGTGAGCGCCTCTCCTGTATGTGTCAGTGTGGCCCCTATAGTGAGCGCCTCTCCTGTATGTGTCAGTGTGGCCCCTATAGTGAGCGCCTCTCCTGTATGTGTCAGTGTGGCCCCTATAGTGAGCGCCTCTCCTGTATGTGTCAGTGTGGCGCCTATAGTGTCTGCCCCTCCTGTATGTGTCAGTGTGGCGCCTATAGTGTCTGCCCCTCCTGTATGTGTCAGTGTGGCCCCTATAGTGTCTGCCCCTCCTCTATGTGTCAGTGTGGCCCCTATAGTGAGCGCCTCTCCTGTGTCAGTGTGGCCCCTATAGTGTGCGCCCCGTACACCCGGTGACTCTCTCCTCTCCGCATAGGATCGCTTTGCACCCGGTTTGACTCTTACAGTCGATGTTCAGTTTGTTGCTGATGAATGGAGATATTACTATGATTGTATCCGCATCCACGGCAAGGTAAGAAGATGATACGTGTATAGTGTGCGTATACTGTGTACACAGGGCGTATATATAGTGTGTATATAGTGCGTACATAGAGCGTGTATATAGTGGGTATAGTGTATGTATATAGGGCGTATATATAGTGTTTATATAGTGTATATAGTGTGTGTATATAGAGCGTTATAGTGTGTGTATAGTGTGTATATAGAACGTATATATAGTGTGTATATGGAGCGTATATAGTGTATATATAGTGCATATATATAGTGTACATAGAGCGTGTGTGTGTATATATATATATATAGAGAGAGAGTATATAGTGTGTGTATATAGAGCGTATATATAGTGTGTATAGTGTATATATAGTCTGTACATAGTTTGTACATAGTGCATATGTATAGTGTGTACATAGAGTGTAGATATAGTGTGTATATAGTGCGTATATAGAGTGAGTACATAGAGCGCATATATAGTGTGAGCATAGAGAGTATATATAGAGCGTATATAGAGTGTGTACATAGAGCATATATAGTGTGTATGTAGAGTGTATATAGTGTGTATATATAGTGCATATATAGAATGTATATGGTGTGTATATATAGAGTGTATATAGTGCGTATATAGTCTGTATATAGAGAATGTAAATAGTTTTTATATAGTGTGTATTTAGTGTGTATATAGAGCATATATACACTGCTCAAAAAAACAAAGGGAACACTAAAATCCCACATCCTAGATGTCACTGAATGAAATATTCCCGTTGTAAATCTCTATTCATTACATAGTGGAATGCACTGAGAACAATAAAACCTAACTATTATCAACGTAAATCACAACTAATATCCCACGGAGGTCTGGAGTTGGAATGATGCTCAAAATCAAAGTGGAAAATGAAGTTACAGGCTGATCCAACTTCAGTGGAAATGCCTCAAGACAAGGAAATGATGCTCAGTAGTGTGTGTGGCCTCCACGTGCCTGTATGACTTCCCTACAACACCTGGGCATGCTCCTGATGAGGTGACGGATGGTCTCCTGAGGGATCTCCTCCCAGACCTGGACTGAAGCATCCGCCAACTCCTGGACAGTGTGTGGTGCAACGTGACGTTGGTGGATGGAGCGAGACATGATGTCCCAGATGTGTTCAATCGGATTCAGGTCTGGGGAACGGGTGGCTTCAATGCCTTCATCTTGCAGGAACTGCTGACACATTTCAGCTACATGAGGTCTGGCATTGTCCTGCATTAGGAGGAACCCAGGGCCAACCGCACCAGCATATGGTCTCATAAGGGGTCTGAGGGTCTCATCTCAATACCTAATGGCAGTCAGGCTACCTCTGGTGAGCACATGCAGGGCTGTATGGCCCTCCAAAGAAATGCCACCCCACACCATTACTGACCCACTGCCAAACCGGTCATGCTGAAGGATGTTGCAGGCAGCAGATCGCTCTCCACGGCGTCTCCAGACTCTGTCACGCCTGTCACATGTGTTCAGTGTGAACCTGCTTTCATCTGTGAAGACCACAGGGCACCAGTGGTGAATTTGCCAATCCTGATGTTCTGTGGCAAATGCCAAACGTCCTGCACACGGTGTTGGGCTGTGAGCACAACCCCCATCTGTGTATGTCGGTCACTCAGACCTTCCTCATGGAGTTGGTTTCTAACCGTTTGTGCAGACACATGCACATGTGTGGCCTGCTGGAGGTCATTTTGCAGGGCTCTGGCAGTGCTCCTCCTGCTCCTCCTTGCACAAAGGCTAAGGTAGCGGTCCTGCTGCTGGGTTGTTGCCCTCCTACGGCCCCCTCCACGTCTCCTGGTGTACTGGCCTGTCTCCTGGTAGCCCCTGCAGCCTCTGGACCCTACACTGATAGACACTGTAACAGGGTCTACTGTGCTGTAGTACCTCTTTCAGCACCCTCCGTGTTTCAGGAGGTCCACTCTGCTTTTGCTGGATTCTGAATGAAGGACGCTGGCTGTAATTCCTTGATTCCGTGAGAGCATATAAAAGCTGACTGCTACTCCACGTATTTCCAGTCTAAAAGAACACACTTTATTCACAGCACACATAATATATAACACAGATACACAGGGCAGGCCAATAGAAAAAACAGGCCAGACATACATTACAATAGCCGCAGGGGGCCGGAGCCTGCTGATATTTACTGTGAGAATTACAAAGGTGGGGGGAGGACAGAAGGGGGATATCGTGTCCTCCTCCCAGGGGCGCAGCCTGTGGACTGATGCATTTCACATGGAACCTATTATGCATAATATATACTGCATAACATATTCTTGGTGCTGGGGGTTCTGTAACACGGCTCCCCTTTTCAGCGACGCGATCGGCATACACAGTCTGATCCTTAACGGATCAGTTTGGGAATGACTAAAGTTTATGGGGTTGGTACAAGTTCCATTTGTCGACTTAGTCCATCGGCGTTACCGTTTTGTTTGCCGGGTCTGTAGTGGATGGTGAAGTCCAGAGGTTGTAGGGCTAAACTCCACCGCAGTAATCTGGTGTTGTCTCCGGAGACCCGATTAAGCCAGACTAGGGGATTATGTCCGTTAGGAGGGAAAACTGTCGTCCATACAAATATGGTTGTAACGTTTTGAGTGCCCATACTATTGCCAGGCACTCCTTCTCGATGGCCACATAGCTCACTTCACGGGGCAGTAGTTTCCGACTCAGGTAAGCTACCGGGTGTTCTTGGCCGTCCGGCCCGACTTGGCTTAGTACTGCCCCCAATCCAAACATAGAAGCGTCTGTGTGAACAAGGAAACGTTCAGTTGGATCGGGTGCGGCCAATACAGGGGTATTGGTGAGGGCGTCCTTTAGCTGGCGGAAGGCTTCCTCACACTCTGGGGTCCAGGTTACCTGGCGGGGTTGGTTCTTACGGGTCAGATCAGTGAGGGGCTTGGCCACGCTGCTGTAATTGGGAACGAATTTCCTGTAATACCCCGCTGTCCCTAGAAACGCCATGACCTGGGTTTTAGTGCGTGGGGTGGGCCATTTGGCTATGGCCTCAATCTTGGCTGGTTCTGGTCTCTGTTTCCCACTTCCCAACCAATGCCCTAAATACTGAACCTCTGCTTTGCCCACGTGACACTTGCTTGGGTTCAGGGTGCTTCCGGCCTTGTGGATCCTGTCCAATACTGTCTCTAGGTGATTTAGATACTCTTCCCATGTCGCGCTGTAGATGGCGATGTCGTCCAGGTAGGCACAAGCATAGTCCTGGAGACCATCCAGAAGCCGGTCAGCCAGCCTCTGGAAGGTCGCCCGGGAAGTCTTCATCTCAAATGGCATAACTCGAAACTGGAATAAGCCAAACGGGGTGACAAATGCCAACTTGGGAATAGCATCAGGACTAAGGGGAATCTGCCAGTAGCTTTTGCATAGATTGATGGTGGTCAAATACTTTGCCCCTGCCAGCCGGTCTAACAAGTCATCCACACGCGGCATGGGATACGCATCCGTCACTGTTTTCTCATTGAGCTTACGATAGTCTACACAAAACCGTATAGTCCCATCCTTCTTGGGCACTAACACTACGGTGGATGCCCAGGGACTATCTGACTCTTCAATGACCCCTAAACGCAACATCTCTTGTCGCATCCCTTCTCGTACAGACTCAGGTGTTGTCGCAGGGGGGTCTGATCCTGGGTCTCAACCTTGTGTTGTGCCAGGTGAGTGTACCCGGGTTTCCCCGAAAACATCCTCTGTCGCTGCCTCAACAACTCCTCCGACTGCTGTCTCTCCCGGGGGCCTAAGTCTTCACCCAAGTGTACCTGGTCCCATGTTTTAGACTGAGTCCTTTCTCCTAAGACATCCGGCAAGGGAAGTCCGGCTAAATCCTCTGCTTCAGGTGCACAGATGGCCACTACCTCTTCAGGGCGCTCCCGGTAGGGCTTCAGCATATTCACGTGGAACATGCGGATAACCCTGGGGTCGTCACAATCGGCGACATTATAGGTGGTGTCGGCTATTTTCCCCACTACCTGGTAGGGCCCCTGCCATGCAGCTTGGAACTTGTTCTGCCTAGTGGGCTCTAACACCAGGACCTTCTGCCCTATTTCCAAGGTGCGCTCTCTGGTCCATCGATCGTACCATACGCGCTGGCGCCGCTGGGCCACCTGCATGTTCCCACGTACAGCCTGGGTCAGCTCCTGTAGGCGGTCCCGGAATTCCAGCACATAGGGTACAATAGGTACCCCTTCTATGATGCCCTCCCCTTCCCAGTGTTCTAGCACTAAGTCTAGGGGTCCCCTTACCCGTCTCCCGTATACCAGTTCGAATGGGGAGAACCCCGTGGATTCTTGGGGCACCTCTCGATAGGCAATCAGGAGGTGAGGCAAGAATTTCTCCCAGTCCCTGTAGGTCCTGGTAAAAGTCCCAATGAGTTGTTTTAACGTCCCGTTAAAGCGTTCACACAACCCTTTGGTTTGCGGGTGGTACGGGGCGCTACTAATGGACTTTACGCCGCACAGCTTCCACAGTTGGTTGGTCACCTCTGCTGTAAACTGGGTACCCTGGTCTGAGATAATCTCCCGGGGAAATCCAACCTGTGAGAAAACCTGGAGCAGGGCAGCTGCCACCATCTCTGCCAGTATGTTAGGTAACGCAACCGCCTCTGGATACCATGTGGCATAATCTACCACTGTCAATATATACCTTTTCCCTGACGGACTGGGTATGGCTAACGGCCCTATCAGATCGACCGCTACTCGGCTAAATGATTCCTCCACAATGGGGAGGGGGCGTAATTTGGCCTTGCATCGATCTCCCCTCTTGCCAATGCGCTGGCAACTGTCACAGGTCTGGCAGTATTGACGAACATCATAGGTTACCCCCGGCCAAAAGAAGTTTTGTGTCAGACGATGCCTGGTGCGACTGACGCCGAAGTGCCCAGCCAAGGGTATGTCATGAGAGATTCACAGTAACTCCTGCCTATACTTCTTGGGAACTACCAGCTGTCGTTTTATAGTGGGGCTCGTCCCTGTGTGGTGCTGCTCTGTGATCCGGTAGAGGAGTCCCTGCTTCCATATAAACTGTTCCCCTTCCAGTACCCCTCTCCCCTCCTGTGCCTTCCCACGATATCCCTCCAATGAAGGATCCTCAAGTAACTCCCTCTTAAATTCATCTGGGGTGGCCCAAGAAATGTGTCTTGCTATGGGAATACGTGTAGGGCTGGGATGTCTTACCTGGGCCTCCTCTGAGTGTGATTCCGCCTCCGCAGCTCGAGCTTGTCTCCGGATGGTCACAGGATATGTCTCAGCCAGAGGGGCAACCTAGAAGGCAGACAACATGGGCCCCAAGTCATTTCCCAGCAAGACGTTCGTAGGCAAATCCTCCATCAAGCCGACCTCAACAAGGCCATCCCCAACTCCCCAGGCAGTGGGTAGTCGATGTATGGCTCCCCCTGCTACACGGACTGCCACTGTCCGGTCCGTCTTCTCTTGGTCCCGGACGAGATTAGGCTTCACAAGGGTCAAAGTTGCTCCGGAATCTCTTAGTCCCTGCATGTGTTTCCCATTAACCCACACGACCTGTCGATGCTGTTGTCGATTATTTGCCTGGGCTGCCTGTACGGGTTCTACTTCATGCAGCACTTCCTCCATCTCTTCCACCCCTTGGTTAGTCGTAGCCACCAATGCCGGGTCAGCTTCGCCTTGGTAGCAGGGTACAGCGGCCCGGCGGAAGGTAGCTGTTCCCGCCTTTGGCCACTGGGTATGCTGAGTCCGGTTGGGACATTGTCTTTGCAGGTGGCCCAGCTGACGGCAGGTGTGGCATCGCGCCCCAGGGGAACTGTGATAGGGCGGGTTTCTATCTGGTCCCCCTACAATCTTCGGTGTTTTGGGGCCCTCCAGGTCCATGGGCGGACCCCTAGTGGCCATCTTTGATCCGGACAATTGAGGCCTCCTGGCGTCATGATGTTCATCGGCCAGACGAGCGGCTTCCTTGAGTCATTGGCCGCCTGTCCCGAAGCCATTCCTGTGTCTCGGGGTTTAGTCCATTAAAGAATCGTTCTAACAAGAAGAGCTGGAGGACGTCGTCCTTAGTGGTTGCTTGGCTCCCTTGTACCCACTGTAGCAGTGACCGCCGTAATTTACAGGCCCATTCAGCGTGGGTATCGGTTACTCGTTTTATAAGTCCGCGGAACTTTTGGCGGTATGCCTCTGGTGTCAGCGCATACCGGGCCAAGATCACGTCTTTGATCCGCTCATAGTCCATACAGTCCTCACCAGGTACCGTGCGATAGGCGTCCGCTGCCCAGCCTGTCAGCTTGCTGGCCAGAATAAAACCCGTTCCTCCAGCTTCACTTGATGAAGGGCACACTGCCGCTCAAAGTCCTGCAGAAAGCCATCAATGTCTTCCTCTGCCTCCCCCAACTGTCGGAAGGCATTATACTGGATCTTTTTGTGGCTTAATGTTGAAGGTACCTGGGCGGAGACCAGAGCTCCCCCTGCTCGCTGACTCTCCTCTCTCCGCTCTGCCATCTCCATCTTGGCCAGCTCCACTTTGGTCCGTTCTGCCATCTCCATCTTGGCTAGCTCTATCCTGGTCCGCTCGGCCATCCTTTCCTTCAGATCAGTACGCACATCAGCCATCACCTCTCGTATGATCTCTACTGCAGGGTTTGGGCCATAGAACGCCAGTCTGTTCTTTACCTCCCTCTGGAATTCAGTCTCCTCCACGTTCACATTTCACATTGGGGGCGCTGCACTGTCGTGTTCCATGATGGCTGCTATCAAATCCGCTTTTGTTTTGTTGCTTGCGATTAACCCTCGGGCTTCCACCAGATCTTTTAATGTAGTCCTCTTTAACTTCTGGTAGTTGTCTTCCATTCATTCCTTTCCTCCCGTAGAAGGGGTATCACATCCCGCTGTCTGCCACCAGTGTAACGGGGTCTACTGTGCTGTAGTACCTCTTTCAGCACCCTTCGTGTTTCAGGAGGTCCACTCTGCTTTGGCTGGATTCTGAATGAAGGACGCTGGCTGGAATTCCTTGATTCCGTGAGAGCATATAAAAGCTGACTGCTACTCCACGTATTTCCAGTCTAAAAGAACACACTTTATTCACAGCACACAGAATATATAACACAGATACACAGGGCAGGCCAATAGGAAAAACAGGCCAGACATACATTACAATAGCCGCAGGGGGCCGGAGCCTGCTGATATTTACTGTGAGAATTACAAAGGTGGGGGAAGGACAGAAGGGGGATATCGTGTCCTCTCTGCCCAGGGGCGCAGCCTGTGGACTGATGCATTTCACATGGAACCTATTATACAGTACATAATATATACTGCATAACATATTCTTGGTGCTGGGGGTTCTGTAACAGACACGGTAAACCTTCTTGCCACAGCCCGCATTGATGTGCCATCCTGGATGAGCTGCACTACTTCAGCCACTTGTGTGGGCTGTAGAGTCCGTCTCATGCTACCACGAGTGTGAAAGCACAACCAACATTCAGAAGTGACCAAAACATCAGCCAGAAAGCATTGGTACTGAGATGTGGTCTGTGGTGCCCACCTGCAGAACCGCTCCTTTAGTGAGGGTGTCTTGATAATGGCCAATAATTTCCATCTGTTGTCTATTCCATTTGCACAACAGCATGTGAAATTGATTGTCAATCAGCGTTGCCTCCTGTGGACAGTTTGATTTCACAGAAGTTTGATTTACTTTGAGATATATTCTGTTGTTTAAGTGTTCCCTTTATTTTTTGAGCATTGCATATAGAGAGTATATAGTCTGTATATACAACCCCTGGTAAAAATTATGGAATCACCGGCCTTGGAGGATGTTCATTCAGTTGTTTAATTTTGAAGAAAAAAAAGCAGATCACAGACGTGGCACAAAACTAAAGTCATTTCCAATGACAACTTTCCGGGTTTAAGAAACACTAAAACAAATCAAGATCAAAACATGTGGGAGTCAGTGATGGTTACTTTTTATAACCAAGCATAGGGGAGAAATTATGGAGTCACTCAATTCTGAGGAAAAAATTATGGAATCATGAAAAACAAACAAACCCTCCAACACGTCACTAGTATTTTGTTGCACCACCTCTGGCTTTTCTCACAGCTTCCAGTCTCAGGCCTGGACTTAATGAGGTATCCAGAGAATATAATGGGCACACTGTATAGTTCAATGAGAGAGGTGCTGGCTGGACATCCAACGTCAAATATACAAAAAAACAGCCGCACTCAAGTCTTGATTTCAATGTAGAAAGTTTTTTTGTTTTTATTCAAGTGCACAGGCACCACCAAATAATATTTAAAGAGAAAAGCAAGTGATTGCGGACAACAAGGTAACATTTCGACCAGGCACGGTCTTTCTCAAAACCTCACTTAAGTAAGAGGAGTGGTAAGGAAGAGAAGGTATCAGCAGAGAGTCCTCAAGGACAGTTCCAAGTAGAATTCAGGAGTAAGATGTCCGGATCATTGGTGGTGCTCCCTCTGCACAGTCTGCCCTATAGATGAGGCCCCCACAATCTGCTCTATAGATTGGGCCCCCCACAGTCTGCCCTGTGCCCTTTAGATGCCCCCACAGTCTGCCCCGGGCCCTATAGATGCCCCGCAGTCTGCCCTGTGCCCTGTAGATGCCCACCGTAGTCTGCCCTATAGATGCCCCCACAGTCTGCCCTGTACCCTATAGATGCCCCCCACAGTCTGCCCTGTACCCTATAGATGCCCCCACAGTCTGCCATGTACCCTATAGATGCCCCAGCAGTCTTCCCTGTAGATGCCCCCCGCAGTCTGCCCTGTAGATGCCCCTCACAGTCTGCCCTGTGCCCTGTAGATGCCCCCCCCGCTGTCTGCCCTGTAGATGCCCCCGCAGTCTGCCCTGTGCCCTGTAGATGCCCCCCCCGCAGTCTGCCCTGTAGATGCCCCCGCAGTCTGCCCTGTAGATGCCCCCCGCAGTCTGCCCTGTAGATGCCCCCCGCAGTCTGCCCTGTAGATGCCCCCCGCAGTCTGCCCTGTAGATGCCCCCCGCAGTCTGCCCTGTAGATGCCCCCCGTAGTCTGCCCTGTAGATGCCCCCCGCAGTCTGCCCTGTAGATGCCCCCGCAGTCTGCCCTGTAGATGCCCCCCGCAGTCTGCCCTGTAAATGCCCCCGCAGTCTGCCCTGTAGATGCCCCCGCTGTCTGCCCTGTAGATGCCCCCGCTGTCTGCCCTGTAGATGCCCCCGCTGTCTGCCCTGTAGATGCCCCCGCTGTCTGCCCTGTACATGCCCCCGCAGTCTGCCCTGTAGATGCCCCCGCAGTCTGCCCTGTAGATGCCCCCGCTGTCTGCCCTGTAGATGCCCCCGCTGTCTGCCCTGTAGATGCCCCCCGCAGTCTGCCCTGTGCCCTGTAGATGCCCCCCCCCGCAGTCTGCCCTGTACCCTATAGATGCCCCCACAGTCTGCCCTGTACCCTATAGATGCCCCCGCAGTCTTCCCTGTAGATGCCCCCCGCAGTCTGCCCTGTAGATGCCCCCCACAGTCTGCCCTGTGCCCTGTAGATGCCCCCCCCACAGTCTGCCCTGTAGATGCCCCCGCAGTCTGCCCTGTGCCCTGTAGATGCCCCCCCCGCAGTCTGCCCTGTGCCCTGTAGATGCCCCCCCCGCAGTCTGCCCTGTAGATGCCCCCGCAGTCTGCCCTGTAGATGCCCCCCGCAGTCTGCCCTGTAGATGCCCCCCGCAGTCTGCCCTGTAGATGCCCCCCGCAGTCTGCCCTGTAGATGCCCCCCGCAGTCTGCCCTGTAGATGCCCCCCGCAGTCTGCCCTGTAGATGCCCCCCGCAGTCTGCCCTGTAGATGCCCCCCGCAGTCTGCCCTGTAGATGCCCCCGCTGTCTGCCCTGTAGATGCCCCCCGCTGTCTGCCCTGTAGATGCCCCCGCTGTCTGCCCTGTAGATGCCCCCGCTGTTTGCCCTGTAGATGCCCCCGCTGTCTGCCCTGTAGATGCCCCCCGCTGTCTGCCCTGTAGATGCCCCCGCTGTCTGCCCTGTAGATGCCCCCGATGTCTGCCATGTAGATGCCCCCGCTGTCTGCCCTGTAGATGCCCCCGCTGTCTGCCCTGTAGATGCCCCCGCTGTCTGCCCTGTAGATGCCCCCGCTGTCTGCCCTGTAGATGCCCCCCGCAGTCTGCCCTGTAGATGCCCCCGCAGTCTGCCCTGTGCCCTGTAGATGCCCCCGCAGTCTGCCCTGTAGATGCCCCCGCTGTCTGCCCTGTAGATGCCCCCGCTGTCTGCCCTGTAGATGCCCCCGCTGTCTGCCCTGTAGATGCCCCCCGCAGTCTGCCCTGTAGATGCCCCCGCAGTCTGTTCTGTAGATGCCCCCGCAGTCTGCCCTGTGCCCTGTAGATGCCCCCGCTGTTTGCCCTGTAGATGCCCCCGCAGTCTGCCCTGTAGATGCCCCCGCTGTCTGCCCTGTAGATGCCCCCGCTGTCTGCCCTGTAGATGCCCCCGCAGTCTGCCCTGTAGATGCCCCCGCAGTCTGCCCTGTAGATGCCCCGGCAGTCTGCCCTGTAGATGCCCCCCGCAGTCTGCCCTGTAGATGCCCCCGCAGTCTGCCCTGTAGATGCCCCCGCAGTCTGCCCTGTAGATGCCCCCGCTGTCTGCCCTGTAGATGCCCCCGCAGTCTGCCCTGTAGATGCCCCCGCAGTCTGCCCTGTAGATGCCCCGGCAGTCTGCCCTGTAGATGCCCCCGCAGTCTGCCCTGTAGATGCCCCCGCAGTCTGCCCTGTAGATGCCCCCGCAGTCTGCCCTGTAGATGCCCCCGCAGTCTGCCCTGTAGATGCCCCCGCTGTCTGCCCTGTAGATGCCCCCCGCTGTCTGCCCTGTAGATGCCCCCGCAGTCTGCCCTGTAGATGCCCCCCGCTGTCTGCCCTGTAGATGCCCCCGCAGTCTGCCCTGTAGATGCCCCCCGCTGTCTGCCCTGTAGATGCCCCCGCAGTCTGCCCTGTAGATGCCCCACGCAGTCTGCCCTGTAGATGCCCCCCGCAGTCTGCCCTGTAGATGCCCCCCGCAGTCTGCCCTGTAGATGCCCCCCGCTGTCTGCCCTGTAGATGCCCCCCGCAGTCTGCCCTGTAGATGCCCCCGCAGTCTGCCCTGTAGATGCCCCCCGCAGTCTGCCCTGTAGATGCCCCCCGCTGTCTGCCCTGTAGATGCCCCCCGCAGTCTGCCCTGTAGATGCCCCCCGCTGTCTGCCCTGTAGGCACATTGTGGTGACAGTCTCCCTCCTTGTCTTGGTGCCCGCAGGGTGAGGAGACGCTGCTGGTGCCCCTGCATGCCTTCCCCGCCATGGATCTGATGGACTTTCCGTCTCACGTCAGCCTGTCCGCTGTGCCGCTCGGGCGGAGGTGAGTGCCCGCTGCCGCCATCTCCCTCCATCAAATGAATGACAAATATTGATTCATGTTTACTCTGGAGGAGAATGGGCTTCATCCCTGGATCCGCGGCCCCAGGCTGGTATGTAAATGTGCCGCCACTAATGGCAGGATGTGACCGCGGGGCCACGCTGCACCAAGCCTCACACAAAGGAGCCGTCACCGTCCGCTCCACCTGCACAACGGGACCCTCACCGTCCCCCAACTGCAGGGAGTGCCGGGGAGGTGACACGTGTGCCTCTTATAACGCTCCAGACATTACACCGTATGTGACTGATATCAGCCCCTCTTATAACGCTCCAGCACTGATATAACCCCCAGACATTACACCATATGTGACTGATATCAGCCTCTCTTATAACGCTCCAGCACTGATATAACCCCCAGACATTACACCGTATGTGACTGATATCAGCCCCTCTTATAACGCTCCAGCACTGATATAACCCCCAGACATTACATCATATGTGACTGATATCAGCCCCTCTTATAACGCTCCAGTACTGATATAACCCCCAGACATTACACCATATGTGACTGATATCAGGCTCTTATAACGCTCCAGTACTGATATAACCCCCAGACATTACATCATATGTGACTGATATCAGCCCCTCTTATAACGCTCCAGTACTGATATAACCCCCAGACATTACACCGTATGTGACTGATATCAGCCCCTCTTATAACGCTCCAGTACTGATATAACCCCAGACATTACACCATATGTGACTGATATCAGCCCCTCTTATAACGCTCCAGTACTGATATAACCCCCAGACATTACACCATATGTGACTGATATCAGCCCCTCTTATAACGCTCCAGCACTGATATAACCCCCAGACATTACATCATATGTGACTGATATCAGCCCCTCTTATAACGCTCCAGTACTGATATAACCCCCAGACATTACACCATATGTGACTGATATCAGGCTCTTATAACGCTCCAGTACTGATATAACCCCCAGACATTACATCATATGTGACTGATATCAGCCCCTCTTATAACGCTCCAGTACTGATATAACCCCCAGACATTACACCGTATGTGACTGATATCAGCCCCTCTTATAACGCTCCAGTACTGATATAACCCCAGACATTACACCATATGTGACTGATATCAGCCCCTCTTATAACGCTCCAGTACTGATATAACCCCCAGACATTACACCATATGTGACTGATATCAGCCCCTCTTATAACGCTCCAGTACTGATATAACCCCCAGACATTATACCGTATGTGACTGATATCTGCCCCTCTTATAACGCTCCAGTACTGATATAACCCCAGACATTACACCATATGTGACTGATATCAGCCCCTCTTATAACGCTCCAGTACTGATATAACCTCCAGACATTACACCATATGTGACTGATATCAGCCCCTCTTATAACGCTCCAGTACTGATATAACCCCAGACATTACACCATATGTGACTGATATCAGCCCCTCTTATAACGCTCCAGTACTGATATAACCCCAGACATTACACCATATGTGACTGATATCAGCCCCTCTTATAACGCTCCAGTACTGATATAACCCCCAGACATTACACCATATGTGACTGATATCAGCCCCTCTTATAACGCTCCAGTACTGATATAACCCCAGACATTACACCATATGTGACTGATATCAGCCCCTCTTATAACGCTCCAGTACTGATATAACCCCAGACATTACACCATATGTGACTGATATCAGCCCCTCTTATAACGCTCCAGTACTGATATAACCCCCAGACATTACACCATATGTGACTGATATCAGCCCCTCTTATAACGCTCCAGTACTGATATAACCCCCAGACATTACATCATATGTGACTGATATCAGCCTCTTATAACGCTCCAGTACTGATATAACCTCCAGACATTACACCGTATGTGACTGATATCAGCCCCTCTTATAACGCTCCAGTACTGATATAACCTCCAGACATTACACCATATGTGACTGATATCAGCCTCTTATAACGCTCCAGTACTGATATAACCCCCAGACATTACACCATATGTGACTGATATCAGCCCCTCTTATAACGCTCCAGTACTGATATAACCTCCAGACATTACACCATATGTGACTGATATCAGCCCCTCTTATAACGCTCCAGTACTGATATAACCCCCAGACATTACACCATATGTGACTGATATCAGCCTCTTATAACGCTCCAGTACTGATATAACCCCCAGACATTACACCATATGTGACTGATATCAGCCCCTCTTATAACGCTCCAGTACTGATATAACCTCCAGACATTACACCATATGTGACTGATATCAGCCCCTCTTATAACGCTCCAGTACTGATATAACCTCCAGACATTACACCATATGTGACTGATATCAGCCCCTCTTATAACGCTCCAGTACTGATATAACCTCCAGACATTACACCATATGTGACTGATATCAGCCTCTCTTATAACGCTCCAGTACTGATATAACCCCAGACATTACACCATATGTGACTGATATCAGCCCCTCTTATAACGCTCCAGTACTGATATAACCCCCAGACATTACATCATATGTGACTGATATCAGCCTCTTATAACGCTCCAGTACTGATATAACCTCCAGACATTACACCGTATGTGACTGATATCAGCCCCTCTTATAACGCTCCAGTACTGATATAACCTCCAGACATTACACCATATGTGACTGATATCAGCCTCTTATAACGCTCCAGTACTGATATAACCCCCAGACATTACACCATATGTGACTGATATCAGCCCCTCTTATAACGCTCCAGTACTGATATAACCTCCAGACATTACACCATATGTGACTGATATCAGCCCCTCTTATAACGCTCCAGTACTGATATAACCCCCAGACATTACACCATATGTGACTGATATCAGCCTCTTATAACGCTCCAGTACTGATATAACCCCCAGACATTACACCATATGTGACTGATATCAGCCCCTCTTATAACGCTCCAGTACTGATATAACCTCCAGACATTACACCATATGTGACTGATATCAGCCCCTCTTATAACGCTCCAGTACTGATATAACCTCCAGACATTACACCATATGTGACTGATATCAGCCCCTCTTATAACGCTCCAGTACTGATATAACCTCCAGACATTACACCATATGTGACTGATATCAGCCCCTCTTATAACGCTCCAGTACTGATATAACCTCCAGACATTACACCATATGTGACTGATATCAGCCCCTCTTATAACGCTCCAGTACTGATATAACCTCCAGACATTACACCATATGTGACTGATATCAGCCTCTTATAACGCTCCAGTACTGATATAACCTCCAGACATTACATCATATGTGACTGATATCAGCCTCTCTTATAACGCTCCAGTACTGATATAACCCCAGACATTACACCATATGTGACTGATATCAGCCTCTTATAACGCTCCAGTACTGATATAACCTCCAGACATTACACCATATGTGACTGATATCAGCCCCTCTTATAACGCTCCAGTACTGATATAACCTCCAGACATTACACCATATGTGACTGATATCAGCCCCTCTTATAACGCTCCAGTACTGATATAACCTCCAGACATTACACCATATGTGACTGATATCAGCCTCTTATAACGCTCCAGTACTGATATAACCTCCAGACATTACATCATATGTGACTGATATCAGCCTCTCTTATAACGCTCCAGTACTGATATAACCCCAGACATTACACCATATGTGACTGATATCAGCCTCTTATAACGCTCCAGTACTGATATAACCTCCAGACATTACACCATATGTGACTGATATCAGCCCCTCTTATAACGCTCCAGTACTGATATAACCTCCAGACATTACACCATATGTGACTGATATCAGCCCCTCTTATAACGCTCCAGTACTGATATAACCTCCAGACATTACACCATATGTGACTGATATCAGCCCCTCTTATAACGCTCCAGTACTGATATAACCTCCAGACATTACACCATATGTGACTGATATCAGCCTCTCTTATAACGCTCCAGTACTGATATAACCCCAGACATTACACCATATGTGACTGATATCAGCCCCTCTTATAACGCTCCAGTACTGATATAACCTCCAGACATTACACCATATGTGACTGATATCAGCCTCTTATAACGCTCCAGTACTGATATAATCCCAGACATTACATCATATGTGACTGATATCAGCCCCTCTTATAACGCTCCAGTACTGATATAACCCCCAGACATTACACCATATGGGACTGATATCAGCCCCTCTTATAACGCTCCAGTACTGATATAACCCCAGACATTACACCATATGTGACTGATATCAGCCCCTCTTATAACGCTCCAGTACTGATATAACCTCCAGACATTACACCATATGTGACTGATATCAGCCCCTCTTATAACGCTCCAGTACTGATATAACCTCCAGACATTACACCATATGTGACTGATATCAGCCCATCTTATAACGCTCCAGTACTGATATAACCTCCAGATATTACACCATATGTGACTGATATCAGCCCCTCTTATAACGCTCCAGTACTGATATAACCTCCAGACATTACACCATATGTGACTGATATCAGCCTCTTATAACGCTCCAGTACTGATATAACCTCCAGACATTACACCATATGTGACTGATATCAGCCCCTCTTATAACGCTCCAGTACTGATATAACCCCCAGACATTACACCATATGTGACTGATATCAGCCCCTCTTATAACGCTCCAGTACTGATATAACCTCCAGACATTACACCATATGTGACTGATATCAGCCCCTCTTATAACGCTCCAGTACTGATATAACCTCCAGACATTACACCATATGTGACTGATATCAGCCCCTCTTATAACGCTCCAGTACTGATATAACCTCCAGACATTACACCATATGTGACTGATATCAGCCTCTCTTATAACGCTCCAGTACTGATATAACCCCAGACATTACACCATATGTGACTGATATCAGCCTCTCTTATAACGCTCCAGTACTGATATAACCCCAGACATTACACCATATGTGACTGATATCAGCCCCTCTTATAACGCTCCAGTACTGATATAACCCCAGACATTACATCATATGTGACTGATATAAGCTCCTCTTATAACGCTCCAGTACTGATATAACCCCAGACATTACACCATATGTGACTGATATCAGCCCCTCTTATAACGCTCCAGTACTGATATAACCTCCAGACATTACACCATATGTGACTGATATCAGCCCCTCTTATAACGCTCCAGTACTGATATAACCTCCAGACATTACACCATATGTGACTGATATCAGCCCCTCTTATAACGCTCCAGCACTGATATAACCTCCAGACATTACACCATATGTGACTGATATCAGCCTCTTATAACGCTCCAGTACTGATATAATCCCAGACATTACACCATATGTGACTGATATCAGCCCCTCTTATAACGCTCCAGTACTGATATAACCCCCAGACATTACACCATATGTGACTGATATCAGCCCCTCTTATAACGCTCCAGTACTGATATAACCCCCAGACATTACACCATATGTGACTGATATCAGCCTCTTATAACGCTCCAGTACTGATATAACCTCCAGACATTACACCATATGTGACTGATATCAGCCCCTCTTATAACGCTCCAGTACTGATATAACCCCCAGACATTACACCATATGTGACTGATATCAGCCTCTTATAACGCTCCAGTACTGATATAACCTCCAGACATTACACCATATGTGACTGATATCAGCCCCTCTTATAACGCTCCAGTACTGATATAACCTCCAGACATTACACCATATGTGACTGATATCAGCCCCTCTTATAACGCTCCAGTACTGATATAACCTCCAGACATTACACCATATGTGACTGATATCAGCCTCTCTTATAACGCTCCAGTACTGATATAACCCCAGACATTACACCATATGTGACTGATATCAGCCCCTCTTATAACGCTCCAGCACTGATATAACCTCCAGACATTACACCATATGTGACTGATATCAGCCTCTTATAACGCTCCAGTACTGATATAATCCCAGACATTACATCATATGTGACTGATATCAGCCCCTCTTATAACGCTCCAGTACTGATATAACCCCCAGACATTACACCATATGTGACTGATATCAGCCCCTCTTATAACGCTCCAGTACTGATATAACCTCCAGACATTACACCATATGTGACTGATATCAGCCCCTCTTATAACGCTCCAGTACTGATATAACCTCCAGACATTACACCATATGTGACTGATATCAGCCCCTCTTATAACGCTCCAGTACTGATATAACCCCCAGACATTACACCATATGTGACTGATATCAGCCCCTCTTATAACGCTCCAGCACTGATATAACCCCCAGACATTACACCATATGTGACTGATATCAGCCTCTTATAACGCTCCAGTACTGATATAACCTCCAGACATTACACCATATGTGACTGATATCAGCCCCTCTTATAACGCTCCAGTACTGATATAACCTCCAGACATTACACCATATGTGACTGATATCAGCCCCTCTTATAACGCTCCAGTACTGATATAACCTCCAGACATTACACCATATGTGACTGATATCAGCCTCTCTTATAACGCTCCAGTACTGATATAACCCCAGACATTACACCATATGTGACTGATATCAGCCCCTCTTATAACGCTCCAGCACTGATATAACCTCCAGACATTACACCATATGTGACTGATATCAGCCTCTTATAACGCTCCAGTACTGATATAATCCCAGACATTACATCATATGTGACTGATATCAGCCCCTCTTATAACGCTCCAGTACTGATATAACCCCCAGACATTACACCATATGTGACTGATATCAGCCCCTCTTATAACGCTCCAGTACTGATATAACCTCCAGACATTACACCATATGTGACTGATATCAGCCCCTCTTATAACGCTCCAGTACTGATATAACCTCCAGACATTACACCATATGTGACTGATATCAGCCCCTCTTATAACGCTCCAGTACTGATATAACCTCCAGACATTACACCATATGTGACTGATATCAGCCCCTCTTATAACGCTCCAGTACTGATATAACCTCCAGACATTACACCATATGTGACTGATATCAGCCTCTCTTATAACGCTCCAGTACTGATATAACCCCAGACATTACACCATATGTGACTGATATCAGCCTCTTATAACTCTCCAGTGCTGATATAACCCCCAGACATTACACCGTATGTGACTGATATCAGCCCCTCTTATAACGCTCCAGCACTGATATAACCCCCAGACATTACACCATATGTGACTGATATCAGCCCCTCTTATAACGCTCCAGCACTGATATAACCCCCAGACATTACACCATATGTGACTGATATCAGCTCCTCTTATAACGCTCCAGTACTGATATAACCTCCAGACATTACACCATATGTGACTGATATCAGCCCCTCTTATAACGCTCCAGTACTGATATAACCCCCAGACATTACACCATATGTGACTGATATCAGCTCCTCTTATAACGCTCCAGCACTGATATAACCTCCAGACATTACACCATATGTGACTGATATCAGCCCCTCTTATAACGCTCCAGTACTGATATAACCCCCAGACATTACACCATATGTGACTGATATCAGCTCCTCTTATAACGCTCCAGCACTGATATAACCCCAGACATTACACCATATGTGACTGATATCAGCCTCTCTTATAACGCTCCAGCACTGATATAACCTCCAGACATTACATCATATGTGACTGATATCAGCACCTCTTATAACGCTCCAGTACTGATATAACCCCAGACATTACACCATATGTGACTGATATCAGCCCCTCTTATAACGCTCCAGCACTGATATAACCCCCAGACATTACACCATATGTGACTGATATCAGCCTCTCTTATAACGCTCCAGTACTGATATAACCCCAGACATTACACCATATGTGACTGATATCAGCCCCTCTTATAACGCTCCAGTACTGATATAACCCCCAGACATTACACCATATGTGACTGATATCAGCCCCTCTTATAACGCTCCAGTACTGATATAACCTCCAGACATTACACCATATGTGACTGATATCAGCCCCTCATATAACGCTCCAGTACTGATATAACCCCCAGACATTACACCATATGTGACTGATATCAGCCCCTCTTATAACGCTCCAGTACTGATATAACCTCCAGACATTACACCATATGTGACTGATATCAGCCCCTCTTATAACGCTCCAGTACTGATATAACCCCCAGACATTACACCATATGTGACTGATATCATCCCCTCTTATAACGCTCCAGTACTGATATAACCCCAGACATTACACCATATGTGACTGATATCAGCCCCTCTTATAACGCTCCAGTACTGATATAACCCCCAGACATTACACCATATGTGACTGATATCAGCCTCTTATAATGCTCCAGTACTGATATAACCCCCAGACATTACACCATATGTGACTGATATCAGCCCCTCTTATAACGTTCCAGTACTGATATAACTCCTGACATTACACCATGTGTGACTGATATCAGCCCCTCTTATAACGCTCCAGTACTGATATAACCCCCAGACATTACACCATATGTGACTGATGTCAGCCCCTCTTATAACGTTCCAGTACTGATATAACCCCCAGACATTACACCATATGTGACTGATATCAGCCCCTCTTATAACGCTCCAGTACTGATATAACCTCCAGACATTACATCATATGTGACTGATATCAGCTCTCTTATAACGCTCCAGTACTGATATAACCCCAGACATTACACCATATGTGACTGATATCAGCCCCTCTTATAACACTCCAGTACTGATATAACCCCAGACATTACACCATATGTGACTGATATCAGCCCCTCTTATAATGCTCCAGTACTGATATAACCCCCAGACATTACACCATATGTGACTGATATCATCCTCTTATAACGCTCCAGTACTGATATAACCCCCAGACATTACACCATATGTGACTGATATCACCTCTCTTATAACGCTCCAGTACTGATATAACCCCCAGACATTACATCATATGTGACTGATATCATCCTCTTATAACGCTCCAGTACTGATATAACCCCAGACATTACACCATATGTGACTGATATTAGCCCCTCTTATAACGCTCCAGTACTGATATAACCCCCAGACATTACACCATATGTGACTGATATCACCTCTCTTATAACGCTCCAGTACTGATATAACCCCAGACATTACATCATATGTGACTGATATCATCCTCTTATAACGCTCCAGTACTGATATAACCCCAGACATTACACCATATGTGACTGATATTAGCCCCTCTTATAACGCTCCAGTACTGATATAACCCCCAGACATTACACCATATGTGACTGATATCACCTCTCTTATAACGCTCCAGTACTGATATAACCCCCAGACATTACATCATATGTGACTGATATCAGCCTCTTATAACGCTCCAGTACTGATATAACCTCCAGACATTACACCATATGTGACTGATATCAGCCCCTCTTATAACGCTCCAGTACTGATATAACCCCCAGACATTACACCATATGTGACTGATATCAGCTCCTCTTATAACGCTCCAGCACTGATATAACCTCCAGACATTACACCATATGTGACTGATATCAGCCTCTCTTATAACGCTCCAGTACTGATATAACCCCAGACATTACACCATATGTGACTGATATCAGCCCCTCTTATAACGCTCCAGCACTGATATAACCCCCAGACATTACACCATATGTGACTGATATCAGCCTCTCTTATAACGCTCCAGTACTGATATAACCCCAGACATTACACCATATGTGACTGATATCAGCCCCTCTTATAACGCTCCAGTACTGATATAACCCCCAGACATTACACCATATGTGACTGATATCATCCCCTCTTATAACGCTCCAGTACTGATATAACCCCCAGACATTACACCATATGTGACTGATATCAGCCTCTTATAATGCTCCTGTACTGATATAACTCCTGACATTACACCATGTGTGACTGATATCAGCCCCTCTTATAACGCTCCAGTACTGATATAACCCCCAGACATTACACCATATGTGACTGATATCAGCCCCTCTTATAACGCTCCAGTACTGATATAACCTCCAGACATTACATCATATGTGACTGATATCAGCTCTCTTATAACGCTCCAGTACTGATATAACCCCAGACATTACACCATATGTGACTGATATCAGCCCCTCTTATAACACTCCAGTACTGATATAACCCCAGACATTACACCATATGTGACTGATATCAGCCCCTCTTATAATGCTCCAGTACTGATATAACCCCCAGACATTACACCATATGTGACTGATATCATCCTCTTATAACGCTCCAGTACTGATATAACCCCAGACATTACACCATATGTGACTGATATCACCTCTCTTATAACGCTCCAGTACTGATATAACCCCCAGACATTACATCATATGTGACTGATATCAGCCTCTTATAACGCTCCAGTACTGATATAACCTCCAGACATTACACCATATGTGACTGATATCAGCCCCTCTTATAACGCTCCAGTACTGATATAACCTCCAGACATTACATCATATGTGACTGATATCAGCCTCTTATAACGCTCCAGTACTGATATAACCCCCAGACATTACACCATATGTGACTGATATCAGCCTCTTATAACGCTCCAGTACTGATATAACCCCCAGACATTACACCATATGTGACTGATATCAGCCCCTCTTATAACGCTCCAGTACTGATATAACCTCCAGACATTACACCATATGTGACTGATATCAGCCCCTCTTATAACGCTCCAGTACTGATATAACCTCCAGACATTACACCATATGTGACTGATATCAGCCCCTCTTATAACGCTCCAGTACTGATATAACCCCCAGACATTACATCATATGTGACTGATATCAGCCCCTCTTATAACGCTCCAGTACTGATATAACCCCAGACATTACACCATATGTGACTGATATCAGCCTCTTATAATGCTCCAGTACTGATATAACTCCTGACATTACACCATGTGTGACTGATATCAGCCCCTCTTATAACGCTCCAGTACTGATATAACCTCCAGACATTACACCATATGTGACTGATATCAGCCCCTCTTATAACGCTCCAGTACTGATATAACCTCCAGACATTACATCATATGTGACTGATATCAGCCCCTCTTATAACGCTCCAGTACTGATATAACCTCCAGACATTACACCATATGTGACTGATATCTGCCCCTCTTATAACGCTCCAGTACTGATATAACCTCCAGACATTACATCATATGTGACAATATCAGCCCCTCTTATAACGCTCCAGTACTGATATAACCCCAGACATTACACCATATGTGACTGATATCAGCCCCTCTTATAACACTCCAGTACTGATATAACCCCAGACATTACACCATATGTGACTGATATCAGCCCCTCTTATAATGCTCCAGTACTGATATAACCCCCAGACATTACACCATATGTGACTGATATCAGCCCCTATTATAACGCTCCAGTACTGATATAACCTCCAGACATTACATCATATGTGACTGATATCAGCCCCTCTTATAACGCTCCAGTACTGATATAACCTCCAGACATTACACCATATGTGACTGATATCAGCCCCTCTTATAACGCTCCAGTACTGATATAACCTCCAGACATTACACCATATGTGACTGATATCAGCCCCTCTTATAACGCTCCAGTACTGATATAACCCCCAGACATTACATCATATGTGACTGATATCAGCCCCTCTTATAACGCTCCAGTACTGATATAACCTCCAGACATTACACCATATGTGACTGATATCAGCCTCTCTTATAACGCTCCAGTACTGATATAACCCCCAGACATTACACCATATGTGACTGATATCAGCCTCTTATAACTCTCCAGTGCTGATATAACCCCCAGACATTACACCATATGTGACTGATATCAGCCCCTCTTATAACGCTCCAGTACTGATATAACCCCCAGACATTACACCATATGTGACTGATATCAGCCCCTCTTATAACGCTCCAGTACTGATATAACCCCCAGACATTACACCATATGTGACTGATATCAGCCCCTCTTATAACGCTCCAGTACTGATATAACCTCCAGACATTACATCATATGTGACTGATATCAGCCCCTCTTATAACGCTCCAGCACTGATATAACCCCCAGACATTACACCATATGTGACTGATATCAGCTCCTCTTATAACGCTCCAGTACTGATATAACCTCCAGACATTACACCATATGTGACTGATATCAGCTCCTCTTATAACGCTCCAGCACTGATATAACCTCCAGACATTACACCATATGTGACTGATATCAGCCCCTCTTATAACGCTCCAGTACTGATATAACCCCCAGACATTACACCATATGTGACTGATATCAGCCTCTCTTATAACGCTCCAGTACTGATATAACCCCAGACATTACACCATATGTGACTGATATCAGCCCCTCTTATAACGCTCCAGCACTGATATAACCCCCAGACATTACACCATATGTGACTGATATCATCCCCTCTTATAACGCTCCAGTACTGATATAACCCCAGACATTACACCATATGTGACTGATATCAGCCCCTCTTATAACGCTCCAGTACTGATATAACCCCCAGACATTACACCATATGTGACTGATATCAGCCTCTTATAATGCTCCAGTACTGATATAACTCCTGACATTACACCATGTGTGACTGATATCAGCCCCTCTTATAACGCTCCAGTACTGATATAACCCCCAGACATTACACCATATGTGACTGATATCAGCCCCTCTTATAACGCTCCAGTACTGATATAACCCCCAGACATTACACCATATGTGACTGATATCAGCCTCTTATAATGCTCCAGTACTGATATAACTCCTGACATTACACCATGTGTGACTGATATCAGCCCCTCTTATAACGCTCCAGTACTGATATAACCCCCAGACATTACACCATATGTGACTGATATCAGCCTCTTATAATGCTCCTGTACTGATATAACTCCTGACATTACACCATGTGTGACTGATATCAGCCCCTCTTATAACGTTCCAGTACTGATATAACCCCAGACATTACACCATATGTGACTGATATCAGCCTCTTATAATGCTCCAGTACTGATATAACTCCTGACATTACACCATGTGTGACTGATATCAGCCCCTCTTATAACGCTCCAGTACTGATATAACCTCCAGACATTACACCATATGTGACTGATATCAGCCCCTCTTATAACGCTCCAGTACTGATATAACCTCCAGACATTACATCATATGTGACTGATATCAGCCCCTCTTATAACGCTCCAGTACTGATATAACCCCAGACATTACATCATATGTGACTGATATCAGCCTCTTATAACGCTCCAGTACTGATATAACCCCAGACATTACACCATATGTGACTGATATCAGCTCTCTTATAACGCTCCAGTACTGATATAACCCCAGACATTACACCATATGTGACTGATATCAGCCCCTCTTATAACACTCCAGTACTGATATAACCCCAGACATTACACCATATGTGACTGATATCAGCCCCTCTTATAATGCTCCAGTACTGATATAACCCCCAGACATTACACCATATGTGACTGATATCATCCTCTTATAACGCTCCAGTACTGATATAACCCCAGACATTACACCATATGTGACTGATATTAGCCCCTCTTATAACGCTCCAGTACTGATATAACCCCCAGACATTACACCATATGTGACTGATATCAGCCTCTTATAATGCTCCAGTACTGATATAACCCCCAGACATTACACCATATGTGACTGATATCAGCCCCTCTTATAACGCTCCAGTACTGATATAACCCCCAGACATTACACCATATGTGACTGATATCAGCCTCTTATAATGCTCCAGTACTGATATAACCCCCAGACATTACACCATATGTGACTGATATCAGCCCCTCTTATAACGCTCCAGTACTGATATAACCTCCAGACATTACATCATATGTGACTGATATCAGCCCCTCTTATAACGCTCCAGTACTGATATAACCTCCAGACATTACATCATATGTGACTGATATCAGCCCCTCTTATAATGCTCCAGTACTGATATAACCTCCAGACATTACACCATATGTGACTGATATCAGCCTCTTATAACGCTCCAGTACTGATATAACCTCCAGACATTACACCATATGTGACTGATATCAGCCCCTCTTATAACGCTCCAGTACTGATATAACCTCCAGACATTACACCATATGTGACTGATATCAGCCCCTCTTATAACGCTCCAGTGCTGATATAACCTCCAGACATTACATCATATGTGACTGATATCAGCCCCTCTTATAATGCTCCAGTACTGATATAACCTCCAGACATTACACCATATGTGACTGATATCAGCCCTCTTATAATGCTCCAGTACTGATATAACCTCCAGACATTACACCATATGTGACTGATATCAGCCTCTCTTATAACGCTCCAGTACTGATATAACCTCCAGACATTACACCATATGTGACTGATATCAGCCCCTCTTATAACGCTCCAGTACTGATATAACCTCCAGACATTACACCATATGTGACTGATATCAGCCCCTCTTATAATGCTCCAGTACTGATATAACCTCCAGACATTACACCATATGTGACTGATATCAGCCCTCTTATAACGCTCCAGTACTGATATAACCCCCAGACATTACACCATATGTGACTGATATCAGCCTCTTATAACGCTCCAGTACTGATATAACCCCCAGACATTACATCATATGTGACTGATATCAGCCCCTCTTATAACGCTCCAGTACTGATATAACCCCAGACATTACACCATATGTGACTGATATCAGCCCCTCTTATAATGCTCCAGTACTGATATAACCTCCAGACATTACACCATATGTGACTGATATCAGCCTCTTATAACGCTCCAGTACTGATATAACCTCCAGACATTACACCATATGTGACTGATATCAGCCCCTCTTATAACGCTCCAGTACTGATATAACCCCCAGACATTACACCATATGTGACTGATATCAGCCCCTCTTATAACGCTCCAGTACTGATATAACCCCCAGACATTACACCATATGTGACTGATATCAGCCCCTCTTATAACGCTCCAGTACTGATATAACCTCCAGACATTACACCATATGTGACTGATATCAGCCTCTTATAACGCTCCAGTACTGATATAACCTCCAGACATTACACCATATGTGACTGATATCAGCCCCTCTTATAACGCTCCAGTACTGATATAACCCCCAGACATTACACCATATGTGACTGATATCAGCCTCTTATAACGCTCCAGTACTGATATAACCTCCAGACATTACACCATATGTGACTGATATCAGCCCCTCTTATAACGCTCCAGTACTGATATAACCTCCAGACATTACACCATATGTGACTGATATCAGCCCCTCTTATAATGCTCCAGTACTGATATAACCTCCAGACATTACACCATATGTGACTGATATCAGCCCCTCTTATAACGCTCCAGTGCTGATATAACCTCCAGACATTACATCATATGTGACTGATATCAGCCCCTCTTATAATGCTCCAGTACTGATATAACCTCCAGACATTACACCATATGTGACTGATATCAGCCCTCTTATAATGCTCCAGTACTGATATAACCTCCAGACATTACACCATATGTGACTGATATCAGCCCCTCTTATAATGCTCCAGTACTGATATAACCTCCAGACATTACACCATATGTGACTGATATCAGCCCTCTTATAACGCTCCAGTACTGATATAACCCCCAGACATTACACCATATGTGACTGATATCAGCCTCTTATAACGCTCCAGTACTGATATAACCCCCAGACATTACATCATATGTGACTGATATCAGCCCCTCTTATAACGCTCCAGTACTGATATAACCTCCAGACATTACACCATATGTGACTGATATCAGCCCCTCTTATAACGCTCCAGTACTGATATATCCTCCAGACATTACACCATATGTGACTGATATCAGCCCCTCTTATAACGCTCCAGTACTGATATAACCTCCAGACATTACACCATATGTGACGGATATCAGCCCCTCTTATAATGCTCCAGTACTGATATAACCCCCAGACATTACATCATATGTGACTGATATCAGCTCCTCTTATAACGCTCCAGTGCTGATATAACCCCCAGACATTACATCATGTGTGACTGATATCAGCCTTCTTATAATGCTCCAGTACTGATATAACCTCCAGACATTACATCATATGTGACTGATATCAGCCTTCTTATAATGCTCCAGTACTGATATAACCTCCAGACATTACATCATATGTGACTGATATCAGCCCCTCTTATAACGCTCCAGTACTGATATAACCCCCAGACATTACACCATATGTGACTGATATCAGCCTCTTATAACGCTCCAGTACTGATATAACCCCCAGACATTACATCATATGTGACTGATATCAGCCCCTCTTATAACGCTCCAGTACTGATATAACCCCCAGACATTACACCATATGTGACTGATATCGGCCCCTCTTATAACGCTCCAGTACTGATATAACCCCAGACATTACACCATATGTGACTGATATCAGCCTCTTATAACGCTCCAGTACTGATATAACCCCAGACATTACACCATATGTGACTGATATCGGCCCCTCTTATAACGCTCCAGTACTGATATAACCCCCAGACATTACACCGTATGTGACTGATATCAGCCCTCTCTTATAACGCTCCAGTACTGATATAACCCCCAGACATTACATCATATGTGACTGATATCAGCCCCTCTTATAACGCTCCAGTACTGATATAACCTCCAGACATTACATCATATGTGACTGATATCAGCCCCTCTTATAACGCTCCAGTACTGATATAACCCCCAGACATTACACCGTATGTGACTGATATCAGCCCCTCTTATAACGCTCCAGTACTGATATAACCCCCAGACATTACATCATATGTGACTGATATCAGCCCCTCTTATAACGCTCCAGTACTGATATAACCCCCAGACATTACATCATATGTGACTGATATCAGCCCCTCTTATAACGCTCCAGTACTGATATAACCTCCAGACATTACACCATATGTGACTGATATCAGCCCCTCTTATAACGCTCCAGTACTTATATAACCCCAGACATTACACCATATGTGACTGATATCAGCCCCTCTTATAACGCTCCAGTACTGATATAACCCCCAGACATTACATCATATGTGACTGATATCAGCCCCTCTTATAACGCTCCAGTACTGATATAACCTCCAGACATTACACCATATGTGACTGATATCAGCCCCTCTTATAACGCTCCAGTACTGATATAACCCCCAGACATTACATCATATGTGACTGATATCAGCCCCTCTTATAACGCTCCAGTACTGATATAACCCCCAGACATTACACCATATGTGACTGATATCGGCCCCTCTTATAACGCTCCAGTACTGATATAACCCCAGACATTACACCATATGTGACTGATATCAGCCTCTTATAACGCTCCAGTACTGATATAACCCCAGACATTACACCATATGTGACTGATATCAGCCTCTCTTATAACGCTCCAGTACTGATATAACCCCCAGATATTACACCATATGTGACTGATATCAGCCTCTTATAACGCTCCAGTACTGATATAACCTCCAGACATTACACCATATGTGACTGATATCAGCCCCTCTTATAACGCTCCAGTACTGATATAACCTCCAGACATTACACCATATGTGACTGATATCAGCCCCTCTTATAACGCTCCAGTACTGATATAACCCCAGACATTACACCATATGTGACTGATATCAGCCTCTTATAACGCTCCAGTACTGATATAACCCCAGACATTACATCATATGTGACTGATATCAGCCCCTCTTATAACGCTCCAGTACTGATATAACCCCCAGACATTACATCATATGTGACTGATATCAGCCCCTCTTATAACGCTCCAGTACTGATATAACCTCCAGACATTACACCATATGTGACTGATATCAGCCCCTCTTATAACGCTCCAGTACTGATATAACCCCAGACATTACACCATATGTGACTGATATCAGCCTCTTATAACGCTCCAGTACTGATATAACCCCAGACATTACATCATATGTGACTGATATCAGCCTCTTATAACGCTCCAGTACTGATATAACCCCAGACATTACATCATATGTGACTGATATCAGCCCCTCTTATAACGCTCCAGTACTGATATAACCTCCAGACATTACATCATATGTGACTGATATCAGCCCCTCTTATAATGCTCCAGTACTGATATAACCCCAGACATTACACCATATGTGACTGATATCAGCCCCTCTTATAACGCTCCAGTACTGATATAACCCCAGACATTACACCATATGTGACTGATATCAGCCCCTCTTATAATGCTCCAGTACTGATATAACCTCCAGACATTACACCGTATGTGACTGATATCAGCCCCTCTTATAACGCTCCAGTACTGATATATCCCCCAGACATTACATCATATGTGACTGATATCGGCCCCTCTTATAACGCTCCAGTACTGATATAACCCCCAGACATTACACCATATGTGACTGATATCAGCACCTCATATAACGCTCCAGTACTGATATAACCCCCAGACATTACATCATATGTGACTGATATCAGCCCCTCTTATAACGCTCCAGTACTGATATAACCCCCAGACATTACACCATATGTGACTGATATCGGCCCCTCTTATAACGCTCCAGTACTGATATAACCCCAGACATTACACCATATGTGACTGATATCAGCCTCTTATAACGCTCCAGTACTGATATAACCTCCAGACATTACACCATATGTGACTGATATCAGCCCCTCTTATAACGCTCCAGTACTGATATAACCTCCAGACATTACATCATATGTGACTGATATCAGCCCCTCTTATAACGCTCCAGTACTGATATAACCCCCAGACATTACACCATATGTGACTGATATCGGCCCCTCTTATAACGCTCCAGTACTGATATATCCCCCAGACATTACACCATATGTGACTGATATCGGCCCCTCTTATAACGCTCCAGTACTGATATAACCCCCAGACATTACACCATATGTGACTGATATCAGCCCCTCTTATAACGCTCCAGTACTGATATAACCCCCAGATATTACACCATATGTGACTGATATCAGCACCTCTTATAACGCTCCAGTACTGATATAACCTCCAGACATTACACCATATGTGACTGATATCAGCCCCTCTTATAACGCTCCAGTACTGATATAACCTCCAGACATTACACCATATGTGACTGATATCAGCACCTCATATAACGCTCCAGTACTGATATAACCCCCAGACATTACATCATATGTGACTGATATCAGCCCCTCTTATAACGCTCCAGTACTGATATAACCCCCAGACATTACACCATATGTGACTGATATCGGCCCCTCTTATAACGCTCCAGTACTGATATAACCCCAGACATTACACCATATGTGACTGATATCAGCCTCTTATAACGCTCCAGTACTGATATAACCCCCAGACATTACACCATATGTGACTGATATCGGCCCCTCTTATAACGCTCCAGTACTGATATAACCCCCAGACATTACACCATATGTGACTGATATCAGCCCCTCTTATAACGCTCCAGTACTGATATAACCCCCAGATATTACACCATATGTGACTGATATCAGCACCTCTTATAACGCTCCAGTACTGATATAACCTCCAGACATTACACCATATGTGACTGATATCAGCCCCTCTTATAACGCTCCAGTACTGATATAACCTCCAGACATTACACCATATGTGACTGATATCAGCCCCTCTTATAACGCTCCAGTACTGATATAACCCCCAGACATTACATCATATGTGACTGATATCAGCCTCTTATAACGCTCCAGTACTGATATAACCTCCAGACATTACACCATATGTGACTGATATCAGCCCCTCTTATAACGCTCCAGTACTGATATAACCTCCAGACATTACACCATATGTGACTGATATCAGCCCCTCTTATAACGCTCCAGTACTGATATAACCCCAGACATTACACCATATGTGACTGATATCAGCCCCTCTTATAACGCTCCAGTACTGATATAACCTCCAGACATTACACCATATGTGACTGATATCAGCCTCTTATAACGCTCCAGTACTGATATAACCCCCAGACATTACACCATATGTGACTGATATCAGCCTCTCTTATAACGCTCCAGTACTGATATAACCTCCAGACATTACACCATATGTGACTGATATCAGCCCCTCTTATAATGCTCCAGTACTGATATAACCCCCAGACATTACATCATATGTGACTGATATCAGCCTCTCTTATAACGCTCCAGTACTGATATAACCTCCAGACATTACACCATATGTGACTGATATCAGCCTCTCTTATAACGCTCCAGTACTGATATAACCCCAGACATTACACCATATGTGACTGATATCAGCCCCTCTTATAACGCTCCAGTACTGATATAACCCCAGACATTACATCATATGTGACTGATATAAGCTCCTCTTATAACGCTCCAGTACTGATATAACCCCAGACATTACACCATATGTGACTGATATCAGCCTCTTATAACGCTCCAGTACTGATATAACCCCAGACATTACATCATATGTGACTGATATAAGCTCCTCTTATAACGCTCCAGTACTGATATAACCTCCAGACATTATACCATATGTGACTGATATCAGCCTCTCTTATAACGCTCCAGTACTGATATAACATCCAGACATTACACCATATGTGACTGATATCAGCCTCTTATAACGCTCCAGTACTGATATAACCCCAGACATTACACCATATGTGACTGATATCAGCCTCTTATAACGCTCCAGTACTGATATAACCCCCAGACATTACACCATATGTGACTGATTTCAGCCCCTCTTATAACGCTCCAGTACTGATATAACCCCCAGACATTACACCATATGTGACTGATATCAGCCCCTCTTATAACGCTCCAGTACTGATATAACCCCCAGACATTACACCATATGTGACTGATATCAGCCCCTCTTATAACGCTCCAGTACTGATATAACCCCCAGACATTACACCGTATGTGACTGATATCAGCCCCTCTTATAACGCTCCAGCACTGATATAACCCCCAGACATTACACCATATGTGACTGATATCAGCCCCTCTTATAACGCTCCAGTACTGATATAACCTCCAGACATTACACCATATGTGACTGATATCAGCCTCTTATAACGCTCCAGTACTGATATAACCCCAGACATTACACCATATGTGACTGATATCAGCCCCTCTTATAACGCTCCAGTACTGATATAACCTCCAGACATTACATCATATGTGACTGATATCAGCCCCTCTTATAACGCTCCAGTACTGATATAACCCCCAGACATTACACCATATGTGACTGATATCAGTCCCTCTTATAACTCTCCAGTGCTGATATAACCACCAGACATTACACCATATGTGACTGATATCAGCCTCTTATAACGCTCCAGTACTGATATAACCCCCAGACATTACACCATATGTGACTGATATCAGCCTCTTATAACGCTCCAGTACTGATATAACCCCCAGACATTACACCATATGTGACTGATATCAGCCCCTCTTATAATGCTCCAGTACTGATATAACCCCCAGACATTACACCATATGTGACTGATATCAGCCTCTCTTATAACGCTCCAGTACTGATATAACCCCCAGACATTACACCATATGTGACTGATATCAGCCCCTCTTATAACGCTCCAGTACTGATATAATCCCAGACATTACACCATGTGACTGATATCAGCCCCTCTTATAACGCTCCAGTACTGATATATCCCCCAGATATTACACCATATGTGACTGATATCAGCCTCTCTTATAACGCTCCAGTACTGATATAACCCCAGACATTACACCATATGTGACTGATATCAGCCCCTCTTATAACGCTCCAGTACTGATATAACCCCCAGACATTACACCATATGTGACTGATATCAGCCTCTTATAACGCTCCAGTACTGATATAACCCCCAGACATTACACCATATGTGACTGATATCAGCCCCTCTTATAACGCTCCAGTACTGATATAACCTCCAGACATTACACCATATGTGACTGATATCAGCCCCTCTTATAACGCTCCAGTACTGATATAACCTCCAGACATTACACCATATGTGACTGATATCAGCACCTCATATAACGCTCCAGTACTGATATAACCTCCAGATATTACATTATGTGACTGATATCACCTCTCTTATAACGCTCCAGTACTGATATAACCCCCAGACATTACACCATATGTGACTGATATCAGCCTCTTATAACGCTCCAGTACTGATATAACCCCAGACATTACACCATATGTGACTGATATCAGCCCCTCTTATAACGCTCCAGTACTGATATAACCTCCAGACATTACATCATATGTGACTGATATCAGCCCCTCTTATAACGCTCCAGTACTGATATAACATCCAGACATTACATCATATGTGACTGATATCAGCCCCTCTTATAACTCTCCAGTGCTGATATAACCCCCAGACATTACACCATATGTGACTGATATCAGCCCCTCTTATAACGCTCCAGTACTGATATAACATCCAGACATTACATCATATGTGACTGATATCAGCCCCTCTTATAACGCTCCAGTACTGATATAACATCCAGACATTACACCATATGTGACTGATATCAGCCCCTCTTATAACGCTCTAGTACTGATATAACCCCCAGACATTACACCATATGTGACTGATATCAGCCTCTTATAACGCTCCAGTACTGATATAACCCCCAGACATTACACCATATGTGACTGATATCAGCCTCTTATAACGCTCCAGTACTGATATAACCCCAGACATTACACCATATGTGACTGATATCGGCCCCTCTTATAATGCTCCAGCACTGATATAACCTCCAGACATTACACCATATGTGACTGATATCAGCCCCTCTTATAACGCTCCAGTACTGATATAACCTCCAGACATTACACCATATGTGACTGATATCAGCCCCTCTTATAACGCTCCAGTACTGATATAACCCCCAGACATTACACCATATGTGACTGATATCAGCCCCTCTTATAACGCTCCAGTACTGATATAACCTCCAGACATTACACCATATGTGACTGATATCAGCCCCTCTTATAACGCTCCAGTACTGATGTAACCTCCAGACATTACACCATATGTGACTGATATCAGCCCCTCTTATAACGCTCCAGTACTGATATAACATCCAGACATTACACCATATGTGACTGATATCAGCCCCTCTTATAACGCTCCAGTACTGATATAACCTCCAGACATTACACCATATGTGACTGATATCAGCCCCTCTTATAACGCTCCAGTACTGATGTAACCTCCAGACATTACACCATATGTGACTGATATCAGCCCCTCTTATAACGCTCCAGTACTGATATAACCCCCAGACATTACACCATATGTGACTGATATCAGCCTCTTATAACGCTCCAGTACTGATATAACCCCCAGACATTACACCATATGTGACTGATATCAGCCCCTCTTATAACGCTCCAGTACTGATATAACCCCAGACATTACACCATATGTGACTGATATCAGCCCCTCTTATAACGCTCCAGTACTGATATAACATCCAGACATTACACCATATGTGACTGATATCAGCCCCTCTTATAACGCTCCAGCACTGATATAACCTCCAGAGATTACACCATATGTGACTGATATCAGCCCCTCTTATAACGCTCCAGTACTGATATAACCTCCAGACATTACACCATATGTGACTGATATCAGCCCCTCTTATAACGCTCCAGTGCTGATATAACCTCCAGACATTACACCACATGTGACTGATATCAGCCCCTCTTATAACGCTCCAGTACTGATATATCCCCCAGACATTACACCATATGTGACTGATATCAGCCTCTTATAACGCTCCAGTACTGATATAACCCCAGACATTACACCATATGTGACTGATATCAGCCCCTCTTATAACGCTCCAGTACTGATATATCCCCCAGACATTACACCATATGTGACTGATATCAGCCCCTCTTATAACGCTCCAGTACTGATATAACCTCCAGACATTACACCATATGTGACTGATATCAGCCCCTCTTATAACGCTCCAGTACTGATATATCCCCCAGACATTACACCATATGTGACTGATATCAGCCTCTTATAACGCTCCAGTGCTGATATAACCCCCAGACATTACATCATATGTGACTGATATCAGCCTCTTATAACGCTCCACTACTGATATAACCCCCAGACATTACACCATATGTGACTGATATCAGCCCCTCTTATAACGCTCCAGCACTGATATAACCCCCAGACATTACTCATTATGTGACTGATATCGGCCTCTTATAACGCTCCAGCACTGATATAACCCCCAGACATTACACCATATGTGACTGATATCAGCCTCTTATAACGCTCCAGTACTGATATAACCTCCAGATATTACATTATGTGACTGATATCACCTCTCTTATAACGCTCCAGTACTGATATAACATCCAGACATTACACCATATGTGACTGATATCAGCCCCTCTTATAACGCTCCAGTACTGATAACCTCCAGACATTACACCATATGTGACTGATATCAGCCCCTCTTATAACGCTCCAGCACTGATATAACCCCCAGACATTACACCATATGTGACTGATATCAGCCTCTTATAACGCTCCAGTACTGATATAACCTCCAGATATTACATTATGTGACTGATGTCACCTCTCTTATAACGCTCCAGTACTGATATAACATCCAGATATTACACCATATGTGACTGATATCAGCCCCTCTTATAACGCTCCAGCACTGATATAACCTCCAGAGATTACACCATATGTGACTGATATCAGCCCCTCTTATAACTCTCCAGTGCTGATATAACCTCCAGACATTACATCATATGTGACTGATATCAGCCTCTTATAACGCTCCAGCACTGATATAACCTCCAGAGATTACACCATATGTGACTGATATCAGCCTCTTATAACTCTCCAGTGCTGATATAACCCCCAGACATTACACCATATGTGACTGATATCAGCCCCTCTTATAACGCTCCAGTACTGATATAACCCCCAGACATTACACCATATGTGACTGATATCAGCCCCTCTTATAACGCTCCAGTACTGATATAACATCCAGACATTACACCATATATGACTGATATCAGCCCCTCTTATAACGCTCCAGTACTGATATAACATCCAGACATTACACCATATGTGACTGATATCAACCCCTCTTATAACGCTCCAGTACTGATATAACCCCAGACATTACATCATATGTGACTGATATCAGCCCCTCTTATAACGCTCCAGTACTGATATAACCTCCAGACATTACACCATATGTGACTGATATCAGTCTCTTGTAATGCTTAATACACTTACTACACCATAAGACACCATGTCCAGCAGTCTAGTGAGCGCAGCTGTGGTGATGTGTGTGTGTGTATGTATGTATGTGTATATATATATATATATATATATATACATACATATACACACTAGATGGTGGCCCGATTCTAACACATCGCTTATTCTAGAATATGTATGTAGTATATAACACAGCCCATGTAGTATATAACAAAGCCACGTAGTATATAGCACAGCTCACATAGTATATAACACAGCCACATAATATATTGAAGAGCCACGTAGTATATAGCACAGAGACATATATAACACAGCCCATGCAGTATATAACACAGCCCACGTAGTATATAGCACAACCCACGCAGTATATAACACAGCCCATGTAGTATATAGCACAGCCCACGTAGTATATAGCACAGAGACGTAGTATATACCACAGCCCACGCAGTATATACCACAGTCCACGCAGTATATAACACAGCCCATGCAGTATATAACACAGCCCACATAGTATATAGCAATGTGGGCACCATATCTCTGTTAAAAAAAAGAATTAAAATAAAAAATAGTTATATACCGTATGTACTCGAGTATAAGCCGACCCGAATATAATACGACCCCCCTAATTTTGCCACAAAATACTGGGAAAACTTAATGACTCGAGTATAAGCCTAGGTAAATTTCAAAAATAAAAATAGATACCAATAAAAGTAAAATTAATTGAGACATCAGTAGGTTGTGTTTTTGAATATCCATATTGAATCAGGAGCCCCATAAGATGCTCCATAAAGTTCATGATGGCCCCATATGATGCTCCATAGTAAAATATGCCCCATATAATGCTGCATAAATGCTGATTATGGCCCCATAAGATTCTCCATACAGACATATGCCCCATACAATGCTGTACAAATGCTGATTATGGCCCCATAAGATGCTCCATAGAGATATTTGCCCCATATAATGCTGCACATGGCTCCATAAGATGCTCCATAGAGATATTTGCCCCATATAATGCTGCACATGGCTCCATAAGATGCTCCATAGAGATATTTGCCCCATATAATGCTGCACATGGCCCCATAAGATGCTCCATAGAGATATTTGCCCCATATAATGCTGCACATGGCCACATAAGATGCTCCATACAGATAACTGCCCCATATAATGCTGCACATGGCCCCATAAGATGCTCCATACAGATTTTTGCCCCATATAATGCTGCACATAGCCCCATACAGATATTTGCCCCATATAATGCTGCACATGGCCCCATAAGATGCTCCATACAGATAATTGCCCCATATAACGCTGCACATGGCCCCATACATATATTTGCCCCATATAATGCTGCACATGGCCCCATACAGATATTTGCCCCATATAACGCTGCACATGGCCCCATAAGATGCCCCATACAGATATTTGCCCCATATGCTGTTGCTGATTAAAAAAAATCACATACTCACCTCTCAGGCCCCCGACACTTGCAATTTTCACCTGCTCTTTGCTCCACCGACGACTGCCGCTGTGTCTTCCGCGTCCTCTGCACTGACGTTCAGGCGCAGAGGGCGGCGCGCACTAATCGCGTCATCGCGCCCTCTGACTTGAGCATCAGTGCAGAGGACGCGGAAGACACAGCAGCGCCGACGGTGGAGCAGAGAGCAGGTCAATATCGCGCACTGAGTTATACTCACCTGCTCCTGACGTGGTCCCTGCACATCTGTTCCCCAGTGCCGGCAGCTTCTTCCTGCAGTGATCGGTCACATGGTACTGCTCATTACGGTAATGAATACATGGCTCCACCCCTATGGGAGTGGAGTGGGGTCCATATTCATTGCTGTAATGAACGGTACCATGTGACCACTCACTACAGGAAGAAACAGCCGGTGCGGGGAAAAGACGTGCAGGGACCGCGCCAGGAGCAGGTGACTATTATTACACAGCTCCACTCCCCCTCCCCTGCCGACCCCTGGGTATGACTCGAGTATAAGCCGAGAGGGTTACTTTCAGCCCAAAAAAGTGGGCTGAAAATCTCGGCTTATACTCGAGTATATACGGTACTCACCTTCCGGCGGCCCCCGGATCCAGCCCAGGCATTTAGCGATGCTCCTCTCGACGCTCCGGTCCCAAGAATGCATTGCGGCAATAACACGTGATGATGTAGCGGTCTCGCCAGACCGCTATGTCATCATCTTGCGAGACCGCACGTCATCAGCAGTGATTGCCGCAATGCATTCTTGGGACTGGAGCGTCGAGAGGAGCGGGAAAAGCTGCCAGAAGGTGAGAATATAATGATTTTTTTTTAAGTTATTTCCCCTCAGGGAGCAGAAAGCAAACTACCAAGTTAGATGATTTCTGTAAGTTTCTCCTGTCTATTTTATACTGTTTTGCATAAGTTGTATGTCTTTTTATTATCATATTTTTATACCTTTTCTTACTGTAAGCACTGAACCTTTTTGTATTAAAGTATAAAACTTTAACAAGTTGAACCTTGAATGTTCTAACAAATCCACAGCCTAAGGTGTGTGAGCCTTATGAGTGGTAGACATTATTAGTATTAATAGTCCGGGACTCATTGCCCGTGTATTCGATGAGTGGTGGCAGCGCGTATGAGCGGGTGTGTGGCCTGGGTCGGTGTGTGATTTATGCTCCCATTACAGTATAGGACAGAGGTTGAATGCTGGACTGAGAGTGGGGAGATAGATTAACCCTTGCAGGCACAACCCAAGTCACGTGCTGAGAGCGGATACATGACAAATTAGTGACAGAACGGAGAGTGATCGTGACAAATTGGTGGCAGAGCGGTCGGATAGAATTATTTCTATTAGAGCATTAGTGCATGGTTTAACCCCTTAATCCCATTGGACGTACTATCCCGCCAAGGTGACCTAGGACTTAATTCCCAGTGACGGGATAGTATGTCCAGCGCGATCAGCTGTGCTCACGGGGGGAGCGCGGCCGATCGCGGCCAGGTGTCAGCTGACTCGCAGCTGATATCCGGCACATTAACCCCCGACACACCGCGATCAAACTTGATCGCAGTGTTCCGGCGGTATAGGGAAGCATTGCACAGGGAGGGGGCTTCCTGCTTGCTTCCCTGAGGCCCTCGGAGCAACGCGATGTGATCGCGTTGCTCCAAGGGTCTCTTACCTCCTCCCTGCAGCAGACCCGGATCCAAAATGGCCGCTGCATCCGGGTCCTGCAGGGAGGTGGCTTCACTGCGCCTGCTCAGAGCAGGCGCCGAGAAGCCTCCCTGCTGTGCACGTCAGATCGCTGATCTGACACAGTGCACAGCAAAGTGTCAGATCAGCGATCTGTCACTTTACTGTGAAGTTCCTCCCTAGGGCAAAGTAAAAAAAAAAAATTTACATGTGTAAAAAATAAATAAATAAAAAATTAATAAATAAATAATAATTAAAAAAATATTGTTCCAATAAATACATTCCTTTATCTAAATAAAAAAACACAATAAACATAATAAAAGTACACGTCTGTAACGACCCGACCTATAAAACTTTCCCACTTGTTAACCCCTTCAGTGAACACCGTAAAAAAAAAATGAGATAAAAAACGCTTTATTATCATACCGCCGAACAAAAAGTGGAATAACACGCGATCAAAAAGACGGATATAAATAACCATGGTACCGCTGAAAACGTCATCTTGTCCCGCAAAAAACGAGCCGCCATACAGCATCATCAGCAAAAAAATAAAAAAGTTATAGTCCTCAGAATAAAGCGATGCAAAAATAATTATTTTTTCTATAAAATAGTTTTTATCGTATAAAAGCGCCAAAACATAAAAAAATGATATAAATGAGGTGTCGCTGTAATCGTACTGAACCGAAGAATAAAACTGCTTCATAAATTTTACCAAACACGGAACGGTATAAACGCCTCCCCCAAAAGAAATTCATGAATAGCTGTTTTTTGGTCATTCTGCCTCACAAAAATCGGAATAAAAAGCGATCAAAAAATGTCACGTGCCCGAAAATGTTACCAATGAAAACATCAACTCATCCTGCAAAAAAACAAGACCTCACATGACTCTGTGGACCAAAAAAAGAAAAATTATAGCTCTCAAAATGTGGTAACGCAAAAAATATTTTTTGCAATAAAAAGCGTCTTTCAGTGTGTGACGGCTGCCAATCATAAAAATCCGCTAAATAACCCGCTATAAAAGTAAATCAAACCCCCCTTCATCACCCCCTTAGTTAGGGAAAAATAAAAAAAATATTTTTATTTCCATTTTCCCATCAGGGTTAGGGTTAGGGGTAGGGCTAGGGCTAGGGTTAGGGCTAGGGTTAGGGTTAGGGCTAGGGTTAGGGCTAGGGTTAGGGCTAGGGTTAGGGCTAGGGTTAGGGCTAGGGTTAGGGCTAGGGCTAGGGTTAGGGCTAGGGTTAGGGCTAGGGTTAGGGCTAGGGTTAGGGCTAGGGCTAGGGTTAGGGTTAGGGTTGGGGCCACAGTTAGGGTTGGGGCTAAAGTTAGGGTTAGGGTTTAGATTACATTTACAGTTGGGAATAGGGTTGGGATTAGGGTTAGGGGTGTGTCAGGGTTAGAGGTGTGGTTAGGATTACCGTTGGGATTAGGGTTAGGGGTGTGTTTGGATTAGGGTTTCAGTTATAATTTGGGGGTTTCCACTGTTTAGGCACATCAGGGGCTCTCCAAACTCGACATGGCGTCCGATCCCAATTCCAGCCAATTCTGCGTTGAAAAAGTAAAACAGTGCTCCTTCCCTTCCGAGCTCTCCCGTGTGCCCAAACAGTGGTTTACCCCCACATATGGGGTATCAGCGTACTCAGGACAAATTGTACAACAACTTTTGGGGTCCAATTTCTTCTCTTACCCTTGGGAAAATGAAAAATTGGGGGCGAAAAGATCATTTTTGTGAAAAAATATGATTTTTTATTTTTACGGCTCTGTATTATAAACTTCTGTGAAGCACTTGGTGGGTCAAAGTGCTCACCACACATGTAGAAAAGTTCCTTAGGGGGTCTTCTTTCCAAAATGGTGTCACTTGTGGGGGGTTTCAATGTTTAGGCACATCAGGGGCTCTCCAAACGCAACATGGCGTCCCATCTCAATTCCTGTCAATTTTGCATTGAAAAGTCAAATGGCGCTCCTTCCCTTCCGAGCTCTCCCATGCGCCCAAACAGTGGTTTACCCCCACATATGGGGTATCAGCGTACTCAGGACAGATTGTACAACAAGGTTTGGGGTCCAATTTCTCCTGTTACCATTGGTAAAATAAAACAAATTGGAGCTAAAGTAAATTTTTTGTGAAAAAAAGTTAAATGTTCATTTTTATTTAAACATTCCAAAAATTCCTGTGAAGCACCAGAAGGGTTAATAAACTTCTTGAATGTGGTTTTGAGCACCTTGAGGGGTGTAGTTTTTAGAATGGTGTCACACTTGGGTATTTTCTATCATATAGACCCCTCAAAATGACTTCAAATGAGATGTGGTCCCTAAAAAAAAATGGTGTAAAAATGAGAAATTGCTGGTCAACTTTTAACCCTTATAACTCCCTAACAAAAAAAAATTTTGGTTCCAAAATTGTGCTGATGTAAAGTAGACATGTGGGAAATGTTACTTATTAAGTATTTTGTGTGACATATCTCTGTGATTTAATTGCATAAAAATTCAAAGTTGGAAAATTGCGAAATTTTCTAAATTTGCCATATTTCCGTTTTTTTTCACAAATAAATGTAGGTAATATCATAGAAATTTTATCACTTTCATGAAGTACAATATGTCACGAGAAAACAGTGTCAGAATCAACGGTATCCGTTGAAGCGTTCCAGAGTTATAACCTCATAAAGGGACAGTGGTCAGAATTGTAAAAATTGGCCCGGTCATTAACGTGCAAACCACCCTCGGGTCTTAAGGGGTTAAGCAATTATTCTCTGTAGTAAGGAATTGGTATCCTTGCGAGGAGTGCACCAGTTCTTCAAGGTTCAACTCAGTGCTTACTTAGACAGACTTGCAAACAGTTTCCCCTCCCCGTTTTTCTTTTCTATTTTTTATTTGGCAAAGGCTGTTCATCGATATGGCAGCCCAGTACAAGAAGCAGGGCAAGGAAGCTCTGACCGACCTCTGTGAGCAGAGAGGAATAGAGACGGCCGACAGGTCCAGGGAGCTGCTGATACGCGCCTTGGTCGAGCAGGACATAGAGCAAAGTGCTGGAACATCTGGGCAAGGAGAGAGCCCACCTCAGAGAGACCCAGCAATGCCAGCTCTTGCACCGGAGATGCCTGATGGAAATGTCAGCAATGCCAGTGCTGAGGAGCCTATGGACTGTACGTTGCAAATGGACTAACAACGGTTGGGAACAAGTGATCCCAATCTGCGCATGCAGCTGATTCTACAGTACCGACAGGCTGAGAGAGGCTGCAAAACACCAGACTGAGAAAGAGGCTGAGAGAGAGGCTGCAGAACGCCGGGAGTACAGAGAGGCTGCAGAACACCGGGAGGAGAGAGCCGCTGCAGAACGCCGGGATCGGGCTGAGAGAGAAGCTGCAGAACGCTGGAACCGGGCTGGGAGAGAGGCTGCAGAACGCCAGGGTGAGAGAGAGGCTGCAGAACGTCGGGAGGACAGAGCTTTCCAGCTTCAGATGGCTCAAATAGAGCGGGGTATCAGTCCTCCGTTAACCCCCTCCCAGGACATAAATCCAAGGAAACCATGTCTGGAAAACTTCCCTGTGATGGAGAAGGATACGGACGTAGATACTTTCCTGCGGGGATTTGAAAAAACCTGCAGGCAGTACCATCTACCCCGTGAGCAGTGGGCACAGTATCTAACCCCAGGGTTGAGAGGCAAAGCCCTGGAAGTTTTTGCTGACCTCCCACCAGAGCTAGATGCGAACTATGAGGCCATAAAAGAGGCCCTGATCAGGAAATACAACCTGACACCAGAAGTGTATCGTAGAAAGTTCCGGAACCTACAACGTGGATCCACTGACAGCTATGCGGATGTTGTGAGCACCTTGAGGACCACGTTCCACCAATGGATTAGGGGACTTTCTGTGAACAGTTTTGAGGACTTAACGGATGTTATGGTGAAGGATCAATTTCTTCACATGTGCCCCACGGATGTACGACAATTTGTGTGTGATCGGGAGCCACAAACTGCGGATCAGGCTGCAAGGATTGCGGACTGCTATGTGGCAGACAGGATGCCTGAGGTGTGGAAGCCATCGGGATTCAGCTGGAGGGGAGGTAAGCCAAACGGGGACCCTTCTCCCTCTGCCGGCCGATCACCAGTGCTGTCCAAGCCCACCTTCTATGGGGCCCCGGGAAATAGACATTCTCTAGGCGATGCACGCCGGTGCTTCTCCTGCAACAAAGTGGGACATGTTAGCGCTGTCTGCCCTGAAAGGGAGAAACGCCCAACTACCACCACAAAGCCGTCTGTGTCCTCACTGTCTCTCCTCTTTGTGGCCGCCTCTGATGCGAGGGCTAATGAGATCTGTCAATCTGTCACTGTTGGCAATAATGTCACCATTGGTCTCAGAGACACTGGGGCAGAGGTGACCCTGGTGCGTCCAGCCATGATAACCCCTGCCGATATCATACCAGGAAAGACTATGGCTATAACCGGGATTGGAGGGGTCAGCCCGGCCGTGCCCATGGCCCGTGTGTACCTGGACTGGGGAGCAGGGAAAGGACTGAGAGAACTGGGAGTATCAGATGCCATTCCCACCAATGTGCTGCTAGGCATGGACCTGGGGAGGATGGCGTCCCACTATGTTCCTCCCTTGCAAGTAAATGATGCAGAGAAGGTGGAAGAAAGTGACCCACCTGAGATCCCGTGCGAGGAGGGAAAATGTCCCAATGCACAGGACTGTAATTATGTGGCAGCTGTGACCCGGAGTCAGGCTGCGGCTCAGACTCAGGCCCAGAGATTGGAGGATGAGTCTCAGACAGAACTGCCAGAACAGGAGGCCCATACTGTGGTCCCGGAGCCTCCATACATGGCAGACCCACCAAGGTCCCCGATAACAGACACTGAAGACTGCGCTTCAGACCAGGGCCTGGCAGTCACACTAGGCCGGGGCCTGCAGGCTGACCGTCAGAGCTTCCAGGAGGCCCATACTGTGGTCCCGGAGCCTCCATACATGGCAGACCCACCAAGGTCCCTGATAACAGACACTGAAGACTCCGCTTCAGACCAGGGCCTGGCAGACACACTAGGCCGGGGCCTGCAGGCTGACAGAGCTTCCAGGAGGCCCATACTGTGGTCCCGGAGCCTCCATACATGGCAGACCCACCAAGGTCCCTGATAACAGACACTGAAGACTCCTCTTCAGACCTGGGCCTGGCAGTCACACTGGGCCGGGGCCTGCAGGCTGACCGTCAGAGCTTCCAGGAGGCCCTGCAGACAGATATCAGTCTGGAGGAGCTCAGATGTCTTGCAGACCGACCCCCTGCTGCTTCTGACAGTGAGAGTATACTGGGACCAGGGCAGACTGTATACAGAGACTATGCCCACGGATACTACAGAATCTTGGGACTATGAACGGCGGCTGATCGTCCCTTATCCGTTTAGGGAACAATTATTGAGAATTGCCCATGAAATTCCTCTGGCCGGACACCTTGGAATACAAGAGACTAAAGCTCGCCTGACACATAACTTCTATTGGCCCAAGATGGGGACAGATATTGCCAATTACTGCCGATCATGCGTAGTTTGTCAGAGAGTTGGAAAGTCCGGGAATATACAGAAAGCTCCATTGATACCACTGCCTGTGATCGATGAGCCTTTCCAGCGAGTGGCTGTGGATATCATAGGGCCACTTGCAATCCCTAGCAGCTCTGGTAAAAAGTACATCCTCACAGTGGTGGACTATGCTACACGATACCCGGAAGCTGTGGCACTATCCTCCATCCGAGCAGACAAAGTGGCGGATGCTTTACTGACTGTGTTCTCTCGTGTGGGTTTCCCCAGGGAAATGTTGACCGATCAGGGAACCCAGTTCATGTCTGATCTGATGGAAAGCCTCTGTGAAAGAATACAAGTACAGCATTTTGTGGCCAGCGCCTATCATCCCCAAACCAACGGACTCTGCGAGCGTTTTAATGGAACATTAAAGCAAATGCTGAATATGCTGGTGGAGACTGAAGGGAGAGACTGGGAGCGGTACCTTCCCCATCTGCTGTTTGCCTACAGAGAGGTACCCCAGGCGTCTACTGGACTCTCCCCCTTTGAACTGGTCTATGGGAGGAGGGTCAGGGGGCCACTTGATCTGATTAAGGACTGTTGGGAGGACGACCCCAGAACTACTGAAATCTCAGTGGTTGAATATGTCCTGCGGCTCAGAGAGAGAATGCAAAAACTGAGCAACCTGGCCCATGAGAACGTGGCCCAGGCCCAAACCAACCAGAAGGTCTGGTACGACCATAATGCCAGACTAAGGGCCTACGAGAAAGGGCAGAAGGTTTGGGTGTTGGTCCCTATGTTACAGAACAAATTGCAGGCCGCATGGGAGGGACCATATACTGTACATAAGCGGCTGAATGATGTTAATTATGTGGTGACCCTAGATGAGCATGCAAAGCGTCAGAAAGTGTTTAATGTGAATATGCTGAAGGCTCATCATGGCAGGGAGGCCTGTGTCTTACCCGCCTGTAGCCGGCCTGAAGAGGGGGAGGCTGATCTGTTATTAGATGTGGGGGCTGGGACTCAGTACATGGAGTCCCTGGAGTCAGCAGAGTTTAACCCTGAGCTATCCCACAGTCAGAGGTCTGAGCTGATGGGGGCGCTCAGCGAGTTCACCGAAGTCTTCACAGGGGAGCCTGGGAGGACGCACTTAGCAGTTCACCATGTGGACCCTGGTACTAATCCCCCAGTACGGCAGTCTGCACACCGTGTGTCAGCAGAGGTGAAGGCCCACATGAGGGAACAGGTAGAGGAGATGCTGAAACTCAAGGTGATACAAAAATCCCAGAGTGCCTGGGCCTCGCCTGTGGTTCTTGTCCCAAAAAAGGACCGTACTACCCGGTTCTGTGTAGACTACAGGAAATTAAATGTACTGACTACATGTGAGGTCTACCCCATGCCGAGGATAGATGAGCTGTTAGAGCAGCTAGCTAAAGCATCGTACCTCACCATCATGGACCTGAGTAGGGGATACTGGCAGATACCCCCGACCAGAGAAGCCCCGGAGAGGTCTGCCTTTATAACGCCATTCGGGCTGTTTGAGTTTCTGGTGATGCCCTTTGGTATGAAGAATGCCTCTGCCACCTTCCAGAGGTTGGTCAATCACTTATTGGAAGGGTGTGATGGTTTTGCCATCGCTTATCTTGATGATATCGCCATCTTTAGTGATTCTTGGGAGGAACACCTCGTACATCTTTCGCAGGTGTTGCAAAAGCTTAAAACTGCAGGTCTTACCGTTAAGGCTACTTTCACACCAGCGTCGTACAACGCACGTCGCAATGCGTCGTTTTGCAGAAAAAACGCATGCTGCAAAGTTGTCTGCAGGATGCGTTTTTTCTCCATAGGCTTGTATTAGCGATGCATTGCGACGCATTGCCACACGTCACAACCGTCGTGCGACGGTTGCGTCGGACCGTCGGCACCAAAAAACGTTGCTTGTAACGTTTTTTGGTGCATTGTGTCCGCCATTTCCGACCACGCATGCGCGGCCGGAACTCCGCCCCCTCCTCCCCGCAACTCACAATGGGGCAGCGGATGCGTTGTAATAATGCATCCGCTGCCCCCGTTGTGCTGCGTTGACACAGGATGCGTTGGAATGTCGGCCTGACGCACTGCGACGGGCCGATGCTAGTGTGAAAGTAGCCTAAGCCAGGGAAGTGTCAGGTAGCCATGCGGGAAGTTCAATACCTGGGACACCGGGAGGACTGCTAAAACCTGAGCCAGGGAAGGTAGAAGCCATTACAGCCTGGGCCACCCCACGAACCAAGAAGCAGGTACTGTCCTTCCTGGGTACTGCTGGCTACTATAGGAGGTTTGTACCAAACTGCAGTGCTCTGGCCAAACCGTTAACTGATCTGACCAGGAAGAGACTTCCTAAAATTGTCTCCTGGAGTCCTCAGTGTGAGGAATCATTTTCTGCCCTAAAGTCGGCATTGGTTAGTTCACCCGTCCTGGAGGCTCCAGATTTCACTCGCCGGTTTGTAGTGCAGACAGATGCCAGCACCTATGGGCTAGGTGCAGTTCTCAGCCAGGTGAACCAACAAGGAGAGGAACACCCAATTCTGTACCTAAGCAGGAAACTCCTGCCCAGAGAAGTGGCTTATGCCACCATTGAAAAAGAATGTTTGGCAATTGTGTGGGCTCTGCAGAAGCTGCAACCATACCTCTATGGGCGCAACTTCACCGTGATCACGGATCATAACCCACTGAGTTGGCTCAACAGATGGAGTCTGATATTACAGCAATATGATGTCACGATTCAGCATAAGAAGGGAGTCGATCATGACAATGCTGATGGCCTATAAGCATTGAACCTTTTTGTATTAAAGTATAAAACTTTAACAAGTTGAACCTTGAATGTTCTAAAAGGATCCATAGCCTAAGGTGTGTGAGCCTTATGAGTGATAGACATTATTAGTATTATTATTAGTCCGGGACTCATCGCCCGTGTGTTCGGTGAGTGGTGGCAGCGTGTATGAGCGGCTGTGTGGCCTGGGTCGGTGTGTGATTTATGCTCCCCTTACAGCATAGGACAGAGGTTGAATGCTGGACGGAGAGTGGGGAGATAGATTAACCCTTGCAGGTACAACCCAAAGTCACGTGTGAGAGCAGGCACATGACGAATAAGTGACACCATGGAGAAGGGATCCGTGACAGCAGCTCTGGGGATGGCTGGAGGATAAGAACCGATGTCCAGCAGTGTAGTGAGCGCTGCTCTGGGTGTGGCTGGAGGATAAGAACTGATGTCCAGCAGTCTAGTGAGCGCAGCTCTGGGTGTGGCTGGAGGATAAGATACCATGTCCAGTAATGTAGTGAGCGCAGCTCTGGTTGTGGCTGGAGTATAAGACACCATGTCCAGCAGTGTAGTGAGTGCAGCTCTGGGGGTGACTGGAGGATAAGACACCATGTCCAGCAGTGTTGTGAGCGCAGCTCTGGGGGTGACTGGAGGATAAGACCCAATATGCAGCAGTCTAGTGAGCACAGCTCTGGGGGTGGCTGGAGGATAAGACACCGTGTGCAGCAGTATAGTGAGCGCAGCTCTGGGGGTGGCTGGGGTGTAGCACCCAGTGTCGGGGTTCACGCTCTTCCTCTTCTCTCCTCGCAGTGCCCTCCACGTCCTCCGATTTTGCTGCCGTTGTCCGGTTGACTTTGAGTTCTGCTTCGTCTGTTCTCCTCCTCACAAGGACTTCACCGTCTCCCCGGCTTCAGGTGCGTGCTGTGCCCAGTAGAGGTGTGAGGGGTCTCTGGTGCCCCCACACTGACCCTGTCTGCTGCCCCCACACTGGCACTGTCTGCTGCCCCCACACTGGCACTGTCTGCTGCCCCCACACTGGCACTGTCTGCTGCCCCCACACTGACACTGTCTGCTGCCCCCACACTGGCACTGTCTGCTGCCCCCACACTGGCACTGTCTGCTGCCCCCACACTGACACTGCTGCCCCCACACTGACCCTGTCTGCTGCCCCCACACTGACACTGTCTGCTGCCCCCACACTGACACTGCTGCCCCCACACTGACCCTGTCTGCTGCCCCCACACTGACACTGTCTGCTGCCCCCACACTGACACTGTCTGCTGCCCCCACACTGACCCTGTCTGCTGCCCCCACACTGACCCTGTCTGCTGCCCCCACACTGACCCTCTCTGCTGCCCCCACACTGACCCTGTCTGCTGCCCCCACACTGACCCTGTCTGCTGCCCCCACACTGACCCTGCCTGCTGCCCCCACACTGACCCGGTCTGCTGCCCCCACACTGACCCTGTCTGCTGCCCCCACACTGGCACTGTCTGCTGCCCCCACACTGGCACTGTCTGCTGCCCCCACACTGGCACTGTCTGCTGCCCCCACACTGACACTGTCTGCTGCCCCCACACTGGCACTGTCTGCTGCCCCCACACTGGCACTGTCTGCTGCCCCCACACTGACCCTGTCTGCTGCCCCCACACTGACACTGTCTGCTGCCCCCACACTGACACTGCTGCCCCCACACTGACCCTGTCTGCTGCCCCCACACTGACACTGTCTGCTGCCCCCACACTGACACTGTCTGCTGCCCCCACACTGACCCTGTCTGCTGCCCCCACACTGACCCTCTCTGCTGCCCCCACACTGACCCTCTCTGCTGCCCCCACACTGACCCTCTCTGCTGCCCCCACACTGACCCTGTCTGCTGCCCCCACACTGACCCTCTCTGCTGCCCCCACACTGACCCTGTCTGCTGCCCCCACACTGACCCTGTCTGCTGCCCCCACACTGACCCTGTCTGCTGCCCCCACACTGACCCTGTCTGCTGCCCCCACACTGACCCTGTCTGCTGCCCCCACACTGACCCTGTCTGCTGCCCCCACACTGACCCTCTCTGCTGCCCCCACACTGACCCTGTCTGCTGCCCCCACACTGACCCTCTCTGCTGCCCCCACACTGACCCTGTCTGCTGCCCCCACACTGACCCTGTCTGCTGCCCCCACACTGACCCTGCCTGCTGCCCCCACACTGACCCTGTCTGCTGCCCCCACACTGACACTGTCTGCTGCCCCCACACTGACCCTGTCTGCTGCCCCCACACTGACACTGCTGCCCCCACACTGACACTGTCTGCTGCCCCCACACTGACCCTGTCTGCTGCCCCCACACTGACACTGTCTGCTGCCCCCACACTGACACTGTCTGCTGCCCCCACACTGACCCTGTCTGCTGCCCCCACACTGACACTGCTGCCCCCACACTGACCCTGTCTGCTGCCCCCACACTGACCCTGTCTGCTGCCCCCACACTGACACTGTCTGCTGCCCTCACACTGACCCTGTCTGCTGCCCCCACACTGACCCTGTCTGCTGTCCCCACACTGACACTGTCTGCTGCCCCCACACTGACCCTGTCTGCTGCCCCCACACTGACCCTGTCTGCTGCTCCCACACTGACCCTGTCTTCTGCCCCCACACTGACCCTGTCTGCTGCCCCCACACTGACCCTGTCTGCTGCCCCCACACTGACCCTGTCTGCTGCCCCCACACTGACCCTGTCTGCTGCCCCCACACTGACCCTGTCTGCTGCCCCCACACTGACCCTGTCTGCTGCCCCCACACTGACCCTGTCTGCTGCTCCCACACTGACCCTGTCTGCTGCTCCCACACTGACCCTGTCTGCTGCCTCCACACTGACCCTGTCTGCTGCCCCCACACTGACCCTGTCTGCTGCCCCCACACTGACTGTCTGCTGCCCCCACACTGACCCTGTCTGCTGCCCCCACACTGACACTGTCTGCTACCCCCACACTGACCCTGTCTGCTGCCCCCACACTGACCCTGTCTGCTGCCCCCACACTGACCCTGTCTGCTGCCCCCACACTGACCCTGTCTGCTGCCCCCACACTGACCCTGTCTGCTGCCCCCACACTGACACTGTCTGCTGCCCCCACACTGACCCTGTCTGCTGCCCCCACACTGACACTGTCTGCTGCCCCCACACTGACCCTGTCTGCTGCCCCCACACTGACCCTGTCTGCTGCCCCCACACTGACTGTCTGCTGCCCCCACACTGACCCTGTCTGCTGCCCCCACACTGACACTGTCTGCTGCCCCCACACTGACCCTGTCTGCTGCCCCCACACTGACCCTGTCTGCTGCCCCCACACTGACCCTGTCTGCTGCCCCCACACTGACCCTGTCTGCTGCCCCCACACTGACCCTGTCTGCTGCCCCCACACTGACACTGTCTGCTGCCCCCACACTGACCCGGTCTGCTGCCCCCACACTGACCCTGTCTGCTGCCCCCACACTGACCCTGTCTGCTGCCCCAACACTGACACTGTCTGCTGCCCCCACACTGACCCTGTCTGCTGCCCCCACACTGACCCTGTCTGCTGCCCCCACACTGACACTGTCTGCTGCCCCCACACTGACCCTGTCTGCTGCCCCCACACTGACACTGTCTGCTGCCCCCACACTGACACTGTCTGCTGCCCCCACACTGACCCTGTCTGCTGCCCCCACACTGACACTGTCTGCTGCCCCCACACTGACCCTGCCTGCTGCCCCCACACTGACTGCTGGCTCTAACACTATGTACAGGCAGCGGACGCCGGCCATTGATCAGGCCCTTGTTATTAGGAGGCCCCATGTCCTCGGGGACCAGGCACATGACGTCCTTCTGGGACGAGTTCACTTCAGTGCAGTAAAATCAATGCTCCGATAATGTAATAATGTCCAGAAGGAGAAACGAGGAGCAGTCAGTGTAACCGGATTACCGGAGTCATCGTGTCAGAGCCGCGCCGCTGACAAATCTCTACTAATAGCAAGCACAGTGAGGAGCCGAGCAAGGAAGGAGCCGAGACGAAGAATGATTGTCCTATAATGCACAGCACACATAATCTGCATAACCAGGACGTATCCTATACTATCCTCCAGAGCTGCACTCACTATTCTGCTGGTGCTGCAGTCACTGTGTACATACATTACATTACTGATCATGAGTTACATCATGTATTATACTCCAGAGCTGCACTCACTATTCTGCTGGTGCAGTCACTGTGTACATACATTACATTACTGATCCTTAGTTACCTCCTGTATTATACTCCAGAGCTGCACTCACTATTCTGCTGGTGCAGTCACTGTGTACATATATTACTGATCCTGAGTTACCTCCTGTATTATACTCCAGAGCTGCACTCACTATTCTGCTGGTGCAGTCACTCTGTACATACATTACATTACTGATCCTGAATTACATCCTGTATTATACCCCAGAGCTGCACTCACTATTCTGCTGGTGCAGTCACTGTGTACATACATTACTGATCCTGAGTTACATCCTGTATTATACTCCAGAGCTGCACTCACTATTCTGCTGGTGCAGTCACTGTGTACATACATTACATTGCTAATCCTGAGTTACATCCTGTATTATACTCCAGAGCTGCACTCACTATTCTGCTGGTGCAGTCACTGTGTACATACATTACATTACTGATCCTGAGTTACATCCTGTATTGTACCCCAGAGCTGCAGTCACTATTCTGCTGGTGCAGTCACTGTGCACATACATTACATTACTGATCCTGAGTTACATCCTGTATTATACCCCAGAGCTGCAGTCACTATTCTGCTGGTGCAGTCACTGTGCACATACATTACATTACTGATCCTGAGTTACCTCCTGTATTATACTCCAGAGCTGCACTCACTATTCTGCTGGTGCAGTCACTGTGTATATACATTACATTACTGATCCTGAGTTACATCCTGTATTATACTCCAGAGCTGCACTCACTATTCTGCTGGTGCAGTCACTGTGTACATACATTACTGATCCTGAGTTACATCCTGTATTATACTCCAGAGCTGCACTCACTATTCTGCTGGTGCAGTCACTGTGTACATACATTACATTACTGATCCTGAGTTACATCCTGTATTATACCCCAGAGCTGCACTCACTATTCTGCTGGTGCAGTCACTGTGTACATACATTACTGATCCTGAGTTACATCCTGTATTATACCCCAGAGCTGCACTCACTATTCTGCTGGTGCAGTCACTGTGTACATACATTACATTACTGATCCTGAGTTACATCCTGTATTATACTCCAGAGCTGCACTCACTATTCTGCTGGTGCAGTCACTGTGTACATACATTACATTACTGATCCTGAGTTACATCCTGTATTATACCCCAGAGCTGCAGTCACTATTCTGCTGGTGCAGTCACTGTGCACATACATTACATTACTGATCCTGAGTTACATCCTGTATTATACTCCAGAGCTGCACTCACTATTCTGCTGGTGCAGTCACTGTGTACATACATTACATTACTGATCCTGAGTTACATCCTGTATTATATCCCAGAGCTGCACTCACTATTCTGCTGGTGCAGTCACTGTGTACATACATTACATTACTGATCCTGAGTTACATCCTGTATTATATCCCAGAGCTGCACTCACTATTCTGCTGGTGCAGTCACTGTGTACATACATTACTGATCCTGAGTTACATCCTGTATTATACCCCAGAGCTGCAGTCACTATTCTGCTGGTGCAGTCACTGTGCACATACATTACATTACTGATCCTGAGTTACATCCTGTATTACACCCCAGAGCTGCACTCACTATTCTGCTGGTGCAGTCACTGTGTACATACATTACTGATCCTGAGTTACATCCTGTATTATACCCCAGAGCTGCAGTCACTATTCTGCTGGTGCAGTCACTGTGTACATACATTACATTACTGATCCTGAATTACATCCTGTATTATACCCCAGAGCTGCACTCACTATTCTGCTGGTGCAGTCACTGTGTACATACATTACATTACTGATCCTGAGTTACCTCCTGTATTATACTCCAGAGCTGCACTCACTATTCTGCTGGTGCAGTCACTGTGTACATACATTACATTACTGATCCTGAGTTACATCCTGTATTATATCCCAGAGCTGCACTCACTATTCTGCTGGTGCAGTCACTGTGTACATACATTACATTACTGATCCTGAGTTACATCCTGTATTATATCCCAGAGCTGCACTCACTATTCTGCTGGTGCAGTCACTGTGTACATACATTACTGATCCTGAGTTACATCCTGTATTATACCCCAGAGCTGCAGTCACTATTCTGCTGGTGCAGTCACTGTGCACATACATTACATTACTGATCCTGAGTTACATCCTGTATTACACCCCAGAGCTGCACTCACTATTCTGCTGGTGCAGTCACTGTGTACATACATTACTGATCCTGAGTTACATCCTGTATTATACCCCAGAGCTGCAGTCACTATTCTGCTGGTGCAGTCACTGTGTACATACATTACATTACTGATCCTGAATTACATCCTGTATTATACCCCAGAGCTGCACTCACTATTCTGCTGGTGCAGTCACTGTGTACATACATTACATTACTGATCCTGAGTTACATCCTGTATTATATCCCAGAGCTGCACTCACTATACTGCTGGTGCAGTCACTGTGTACATACATTACATTACTGATCCTGAGTTACATCTTGCATTATACCCCAGAGCTGCAGTCACTATTCTGCTGGTGCAGTCACTGTCCACATACATTACATTACTGATCCTGAGTTACATCCTGTATTATACCCCGGAGCTGCACTCGCTATTCTGCTGGTGCAGTCACTGTACATACAACATTACTGATCCTGAGTTACATCCTGTATTGTACCCCAGAGCTGCACTCACTATTCTGCTGGTGCAGTCACTGTACATACAACATTACTGATCTTATATTATACTCCAGAGCTGCACTCACTCTTCTGCTTCGGTCATATTTCATAGAGTCAGTGGATGTGTTATCTCTGTATGTAATCTGTGTATTGAGCTCAGTGGTGATGGAGTTAACCCTGTGTCTTCAGTGCAGCCTCTCGCTCTGTCCTCTGTTGCAGGGGTGGTCCTGGGCGGGGGGCTTCTGGAGGTGACTGTCACCTATACTCCATCCAGCTATGGAACTGCTCAGGTCCGGTTGGAGCTGCTGATCTCTGAATTCAATGCCGAGCCTCGTGTCTGTGTGGTCACCGGCACGTGCTGGCCTCTGCTGGCTACAAGGTATGTGCAGTCCTGCGAGGAGCCGCACGGTGAGTGTTGTAGAGTCGCTGGCGGCAGCATATTACGAGGTACAGCACCCACCGGCCACATCGCACACCGCGGAGGAGGAAGACGTGTTGTGGATTTACTGTGCTCTGTGTTTGAAGTTTCCTATTATTTATATCTTCGTGCATCGAGGCAGGACTGTGGGCGAGCTTGTGAGTGGGACTGTGGGCGAGCCTGTGAGTGGGACTGTGGGCGAGCCTGTGAGTGGGACTGTGGATGAGCCTGTGAGTGGGACTGTGGACGAGCCTGTGAGTGGGACTGTGGACGAGCCTGTGAGTGGGACTGTGGGCGAGCCTGTGAGTGGGACTGTGGACGAGCCTGTGAGTGGGACTGTGGATGAGTCTGTGAGTGGGACTGTGGACGAGCCTGTGAGTGGGACTGTGGATGAGCCTGTGAGTGGGACTGTGGACGAGCCTGTGAGTGGGACTGTGGGCGAGCTTGTGAGTGGGACTGTGGGCGAGCCTGTGAGTGGGACTGTGGGCGAGCCTGTGAGTGGGACTGTGGACGAGCCTGTGAGTGGGACTGTGGATGAGCCTGTGAGTGGGACTGTGGACGAGCCTGTGAGTGGGACTGTGGACGAGCCTGTGAGTGGGACTGTGGACGAGCCTGTGAGTGGGACTGTGGATGAGCCTGTGAGTGGGACTGTGGACGAGCCTGTGAGTGGGACTGTGGACGAGCCTGTGAGTGGGACTGTGGATGAGCCTGTGAGTGGGACTGTGGATGAGCCTGTGAGTGGGACTGTGGGCGAGCCTGTGAGTGGGACTGTGGGCGAGCCTGTGAGTGGGACTGTGGATGAGCCTGTGAGTGGGACTGTGGATGAGCCTGTGAGTGGGACTGTGGACGAGCCTGTGAGTGGGACTGTGGATGAACCTGTGAGTGGGACTGTGGATGAGCCTGTGAGTGGGACTGTGGATGAGCCTGTGAGTGGGACTGTGGGCGAGCTTGTGAGTGGGACTGTGGGCGAGCCTGTGAGTGGGACTGTGGATGAGCCTGTAAGTGGGACTGTGGATGAGCCTGTGAGTGGGACTGTGGACGAGCCTGTGAGTGGGACTGTGGATGAACCTGTGAGTGGGACTGTGGATGAGCCTGTGAGTGGGACTGTGGATGAGCCTGTGAGTGGGACTGTGGACGAGCCTGTGAGTGGGACTGTGGACGAGCCTGTGAGTGGGACTGTGGATGAGCCTGTCAGTGGGACTGTGGATGAGCCTGTGAGTGGGACTGTGGATGAACCTGTGAGTGGGACTGTGGACGAGCCTGTGAGTGGGACTGTGGACGAGCCTGTGAGTGGGACTGTGGACGAGCCTGTGAGTGGGACTGTGGACGAGCCTGTGAGTGGGACTGTGGACGAGCCTGTGAGTGGGACTGTGGACGAGCCTGTGAGTGGGACTGTGGACGAGCCTGTGAGTGGGACTGTGGACGAGCCTGTGAGTGGGACTGTGGACGAGCCTGTGAGTGGGACTGTGGACGAGCCTGTGAGTGGGACTGTGGATGAGCCTGTGAGTGGGACTGTGGATGAGCCTGTGAGTGGGACTGTGGATGAGCCTGTGAGTGGGACTGTGGATGAGCCTGTGAGTGGGACTGTGGATGAGCCTGTGAGTGGGACTGTGGATGAGCCTGTGAGTGGGACTGTGGATGAGCCTGTGAGTGGGACTGTGGATGAGTCTGTGAGTGGGACTGTGGATGAGCCTGTGAGTGGGACTGTGGACGAGCCTGTGAGTGGGACTGTGGACGAGCCTGTGAGTGGGACTGTGGACGAGCCTGTGAGTGGGACTGTGGACGAGCCTGTGAGTGGGACTGTGGACGAGCCTGTGAGTGGGACTGTGGACGAGCCTGTGAGTGGGACTGTGGACGAGCCTGTGAGTGGGACTGTGGACGAGCCTGTGAGTGGGACTGTGGACGAGCCTGTGAGTGGGACTGTGGACGAGCCTGTGAGTGGGACTGTGGACGAGCCTCTGAGTGGGACTGTGGACGAGCCTGTGAGTGGGACTGTGGACGAGCCTGTGAGTGGGACTGTGGATGAGCCTGTGAGTGGGACTGTGGATGAGCCTGTGAGTGGGACTGTGGGGCGAGCCTGTGAGTGGGACTGTGGATGAGCCTGTGAGTGGGACTGTGGATGAGCCTGTGAGTGGGACTGTGGATGAGCCTGTGAGTGGGACTGTGGATGAGTCTGTGAGTGGGACTGTGGATGAGCCTGTGAGTGGGACTGTGGATGAGCCTGTGAGTGGGACTGTGGATGAGCCTGTGAGTGGGACTGTGGATGAGCCTGTGAGTGGGACTGTGGATGAGCCTGTGAGTGGGACTGTGGATGAGCCTGTGAGTGGGACTGTGGATGAGCCTGTGAGTGGGACTGTGGATGAGCCTGTGAGTGGGACTGTGGATGAGCCTGTGAGTGGGACTGTGGGCAAGCCTGTGAGTGGGACTGTGGGCGAGCCTGTGAGTGGGACTGTGGATGAGTCTGTGAGTGGGACTGTGGATGAGCCTGTGAGTGGGACTGTGGATGAGTCTGTGAGTGGGACTGTGGGCGTTATTGTGAGTGGGACTGTGGATGAGCCTGTGAGTGGGACTGTGGGCGAGCCTGTGAGTGGGACTGTAGATGAACCTGTGAGTGGGACTGTGGATGAGCCTGTGAGTGGGACTGTGGGCGTTATTGTGAGTGGGACTGTGGGCGAGCCTGTGAGTGGGACTGTGGATGGGCCTGTGAGTGGGACTGTGGATGAGTCTGTGAGTGGGACTGTGGGCGTTATTGTGAGTGGGACTGTGGATGAGCCTGTGAGTGGGACTGTGGACGAGCCTGTGAGTGGGACTGTGGGCGTTATTGTGAGTGGGACTGTGGATGAGCCTGTGAGTGGGACTGTGGGCGAGCCTGTGAGTGGGACTGTGGATGAACCTGTGAGTGGGACTGTGGATGAGCCTGTGAGTGGGACTGTGGATGAGCCTGTGAGTGGGACTGTGGATGAGCCTGTGAGTGGGACTGTGGGCGAGCCTGTGAGTGGGACTGTGGGGCGAGCCTGTGAGTGGGACTGTGGATGAGCCTGTGAGTGGGACTGTGGATGAGCCTGTGAGTGGGACTGTGGATGAGTCTGTGAGTGGGACTGTGGATGAGCCTGTGAGTGGGACTGTGGATGAGCCTGTGAGTGGGACTGTGGGCGAGCCTGTGAGTGGGACTGTGGATGAGCCTGTGAGTGGGACTGTGGATGAGTCTGTGAGTGGGACTGTGGATGAGCCTGTGAGTGGGACTGTGGATGAGCCTGTGAGTGGGACTGTGGATGAGCCTGTGAGTGGGACTGTGGATGAGCCTGTGAGTGGGACTGTGGATGAGCCTGTGAGTGGGACTGTGGATGAGCCTGTGAGTGGGACTGTGGATGAGCCTGTGAGTGGGACTGTGGATGAGCCTGTGAGTGGGACTGTGGATGAGCCTGTGAGTGGGACTGTGGGCGAGCCTGTGAGTGAGACTGTGGGCGAGCCTGTGAGTGGGACTGTGGGCGAGCCTGTGAGTGGGACTGTGGGCGAGCCTGTGAGTGGGACTGTGGATGAGTCTGTGAGTGGGACTGTGGATGAGCCTGTGAGTGGGACTGTGGATGAGTCTGTGAGTGGGACTGTGGGCGTTATTGTGAGTGGGACTGTGGATGAGCCTGTGAGTGGGACTGTGGGCGAGCCTGTGAGTGGGACTGTGGATGAACCTGTGAGTGGGACTGTGGATGAGCCTGTGAGTGGGACTGTGGGCGTTATTGTGAGTGGGACTGTGGGCGAGCCTGTGAGTGGGACTGTGGATGGGCCTGTGAGTGGGACTGTGGATGAGTCTGTGAGTGGGACTGTGGGCGTTATTGTGAGTGGGACTGTGGATGAGCCTGTGAGTGGGACTGTGGACGAGCCTGTGAGTGGGACTGTGGGCGTTATTGTGAGTGGGACTGTGGATGAGCCTGTGAGTGGGACTGTGGGCGAGCCTGTGAGTGGGACTGTGGATGAACCTGTGAGTGGGACTGTGGATGAGCCTGTGAGTGGGACTGTGGGCGTTATTGTGAGTGGGACTGTGGGCGAGCCTGTGAGTGGGACTGTGGATGGGCCTGTGAGTGGGACTGTGGATGAGTCTGTGAGTGGGACTGTGGGCGTTATTGTGAGTGGGACTGTGAATGAGCCTGTTTGTGGAACGTGGCAGGGCCTGTAGTTTGGTTCCTTTCCCCTCCGTTTGTCGGGGTGTCTTTTCTTTATGTACGATGTGCTGGCGCCGTTGCAGCTTTGCAGTCGTCAGTGGAGCTTGCGCAGATTGAACTCATTAGTCTTCAAGGATATGGCGGCTTCACCTGCATAGTTTGCTCAGTGCCACTGGCGCCATTGTACTGAAGCCACCATTGATAAATCTGCTGAAGCGTCACCCACTGCTAAAACGGCGCCAGCACGAAATTTTTAAAAAGAAAACAAAAAGTCACCCAGACACAACGGAGGGGATGGAAAAAAGCTGGAGACCCTGCCAACAGTCTCGCCCATGCACAGTCCCGTCCATATGCCCATCCATGGCCCTGCCCACAAGTCACGCTCCTGCCCACAGATCCACTTCCAGCCTGCCCACAGATCCGCCTACAGCCTGCCCACAGTCCCACATACAGTCCCATGTACAGCCCCCCACAGTTCCGCCTACAGCCCCATCTACAGTCCTGCCCACAGCCTGTCCACAGTCCCACATACAGCCCCCCACAGTCCCAACTACAGCCCCACCTACAGCCTCCTACAGAGTCCTGCCTACAACCGCGTCTACAGCCCCATGTAGAGTCCTCCCTCATTCCCACCTACGGTCCGCCCACAACCCCGTCCACAGTCCCACTTACAGCTCCCCATAGTCCTGCTTACAACCGAGTCTGGAGCCCCCCTCAGTCCCAACTACAGCCCCGCCCACAGTCCTGCCTACAGTCCGCTCACAGTCCCACTTACAGCTCCCCACAGTCCCAACTACAGCCCTGTCCACAGTCCCACATACAGCTCCATCCACAGTCCTGCCTACAACAGCGTCTAGAGCCCCACCTAGAGCCCTCTCTCAGTCCCACCTACAGCCGCGTCTAGAGCCCCACCTAGAGCCCTCCCTCAGTCCCACCTACAGCCGCGTCTAGAGCCCCACCTAGAGCCCTCCCTCAGTCCCACCTACAGCCGCGTCTAGAGCCCCACCTAGAGCCCTCCCTCAGTCCCACCTAGAGCCCTCCCTCAGTCCCACCTACAGCCGCGTCTAAAGCCCCACCTAGAGCCCTCCCTCAGTCCCACCTAGAGCCTTCCCTCAGTCCCACCTACAGCCGCGTCTAGAGCCCCACCTAGAGCCCTCCCTCAGTCCCACCTACAGCCGCGTCTAGAGCCCCACCTAGAGCCCTCCCTCAGTCCCACCTAGAGCCCTCCCTCAGTCCCACCTACAGCCGCGTCTATAGCCCCACCTAGAGCCCTCCCTCAGTCCCACCTAGAGCCCTCCCTCAGTCCCACCTACAGCCGCGTCTAGAGCCCCACCTAGAGCCCTCCCTCAGTCCCACCTACAGCTGCGTCTAGAACCCCACCTAGAGCCCTCCCTCAGTCCCACCTAGAGCCCTCCCTCAGTCCCACCTACAGCCGCGTCTAGAGCCCCACCTAGAGCCCTCCCTCAGTCCCACCTAGAGCCCTCCCTCAGTCCCACCTACAGCCGCGTCTAGAGCCCCACCTAGAGCCCTCCCTCAGTCCCACCTAGAGCCCTCCCTCAGTCCCACCTAGAGCCCTCCCTCAGTCCCACCTAGAGCCCTCCCTCAGTCCCACCTACAGTCCTGCCTACAGTCCTGCCTACAGTCCGCCCACAGTCCCGCCCCGATGCACAAAGATATGAATATAAGGAAACTTATAGAAAATCTACAAAACGTCTTTCTCCACCTCAGGTCTCCGATGTGCCCGGTTTGTGCTTTACGTCTGTAGTACATATACAGGTCCTTCTCAAAAAATTAGCATATAGTGTTAAATTTCATTATTTACCATAATGTAATGATTACAATTAAACTTTCATATATTATAGATTCATTATCCACCAACTGAAATTTGTCAGGTCTTTTATTGTTTTAATACTGATGATTTTGGCATACAACTCCTGATAACCCAAAAAACCTGTCTCAATAAATTAGCATATTTCACCCATCCAATCAAATAAAAGTGTTTTTTAATAACAAACAAAAAACCAACAAATAATAATGTTCAGTTATGCACTCAATACTTGGTGGGGAATCCTTTGGCAGAAATGACTGCTTCAATGCGGCGTGGCATGGAGGCAATCAGCCTGTGACACTGCTGAGATGTTATGGAGGCCCAGGATGCTTCAATAGCGGCCTTAAGCTCATCCAGAGTGTTGGGTCTTGCGTCTCTCAACTTTCTCTTCACAATATCCCACAGATTCTCTATGGGGTTCAGGTCAGGAGAGTTGGCAGGCCAATTGAGCACAGTAATACCATGGTCAGTAAACCATTTACCAGTGGTTTTGGCACTGTGAGCAGGTGCCAGGTCGTGCTGAAAAATGAAATCTTCATCTCCATAAAGCATTTCAGCCGATGGAAGCATGAAGTGCTCCAAAATCTCCTGATAGCTAGCTGCATTGACCCTGCCCTTGATGAAACACAGTGGACCAACACCAGCAGCTGACATGGCACCCCACACCATCACTGACTGTGGGTACTTGACACTGGACTTCAGGCATTTTGGCATTTCCTTCTCCCCAGTCTTCCTCCAGACTCTGGCACCTTGATTTCCGAATGACATGCAAAATTTGCTTTCATCAGAAAAAAGTACTTGGGACCACTTAGCAACAGTCCAGTGCTGCTTCTCTGTAGCCCAGGTCAGGCGCCTCTGCCGCTGTTTATGGTTCAAAAGTGGCTTTACCTGGGGAATGCGGCACCTGTAGCCCATTTCCTGCACACGCCTGTGCACGGTGGCTCTGGATGTTTCCACACCAGACTCAGTCCACTGCTTCCTCAGGTTCCCCAAGGTCTGGAATCGCTCCTTCTCCACAATCTTCCTCAGGGTCCGGTCTCCTCTTCTCGTTGTACAGCGTTTTCTGCCACATTGTTTCCTTCCAACAGACTTACCATTGAGGTGCCTTGATACAGCACTCTGGGAACAGCCTATTTGTTGAGAAATTTCTTTCTGGGTCTTACCCTCTTGCTTGAGGGTGTCAATGATGGCCTTCTTGACATCTGTCAGGTCGCTAGTCTTACCCATGATGGGGGTTTTGAGTAATGAACCAGGCAGGGAGTTTATAAAAGCCTCAGGTATCTTTTGCATGTGTTTAGAGTTAATTAGTTGATTCAGAAGATTAGGGTAATAGGTCGTTTAGAGAACCTTTTCTTGATATGCTAATTTATTGAGACAGGTTTTTTGGGTTATCAGGAGTTGTATGCCAAAATCATCAGTATTAAAACAATAAAAGACCTGACAAATTTCAGTTGGTGGATAATGAATCTATAATATATGAAAGTTTAATTGTAATCATTACATTATGGTAAATAATGACATTTAACACTATATGCTAATTTTTTGAGAAGGACCTGTATAATGGGGGTCCGCCATCTAGTAGCACAACATGGAGGCAGCTGGATATTATATTATACTGCTCTCTAATCTCATCAGGACGGTGCAGCCCGAGAAGCAGAACTCACCCAAAGGGCGACTTCAGGGCGGACACCGACCATATGGGGCGTCCCGTAAGAGGAAGCATTTGCGGAGTCTGCAGCAAAGCGCATCACAGGTAATTCGTCCGTCACAGCCGCTGTCACATTGACCACCGTCACACTGACCACCCTCACACTGACCACCGTCACGCTGACCACCCTCACACTGACCACCGTCATGCTGACCAGCCTCACACTGAATACCATCACGCTGACCACCGTCTTGCTGACCACCCTCACACTGACCACCCTCACTCTGACCACCCTCACACTGACCACCGTCACGCTGACCACCCTCACACTGACTGCTGTAGTGCAGCAGTAGCACTCTATGCATGATGAGGCAGTGATCCAGCAAAGGTCAAAGCAAAACGTCTCTTTAATGTTCAGCTAAAAAAAAAACTGCACACGATATCCTCCGGATCGCAGCCGGGAACCATATCCTCCAGTTTACAGTCACTAAACACGCCAGTCCACCTCATGAAACCAGTTGCCATGGGCAACTGCACCGCTGTGTACACTGTGGGGTGCCAGGCTTTTCAGCTGCCTTGGCCGTTTGGCTCCTCTGGCCTGTGTTTCCTCACACAGGTGGAGCTCTGCAGAGCCTCCTGCTCTGTACTCCTCCAAAAACCAGACTGACACTGACTGTGACCCTGAAACACCCAAACTCTATACTGCAGGGTTTTTAACTCGCAACCTGTGGCCTTCAGCCACATGGAAAACCCTGCCAGGAATGAAAAAGACTGCACACTACCATCCTGTAGTTCATTTCAACAAAAAAGCCCAGAACAGGTTTTCCCTAAATCTGTCTTGGACAATCATCATGTCCAAGACCTATACTCACTTTAGCCTGCATTGCAACCACAGCTACGCCTGTGACTGCAACTCCCTCTCATGGCCGCAATACACCTCCGTGCGCATCCTGGGGGGGAACACACAGCGACCATCACATGTAGCACCAGTCACTGCCTCACACCGCCGTCACACTGACCGCCGTCACACTGACCACCGTCACACTGACCGCCGTCACACTGACCGCCGTCACACTGACCACTCACTTGTCCACTGCAGGTCACAGAGTTCCAGAAGCTGAGATTTCCCGTGAATCTCTCCAATCCTCATGCTGTGTCCACCATTCTAAACCAGCAGTCGGGAAAGCTGAGCGCCAGAGACCTGCGGGGAGGTAACACCACGATGAGGGCTGTAGTATTCACGGACTCACTGTTTCATCACCTCTTATCCTCCAGTCACCTCAAGAGCTGCAGTCACTATTCTGCTGCTACATCAGATCTTATCCTCCAGTCACCTCCAGAGCTGCGGTCTGCCTTTCTTTTTTGGTTATCTCGGTGTTCAGTGCTTGGGCAGGGTATGTGGCGGTTTACTTTATGTTGATTACGGGTGAACAATATGCCCCATAATGCACTGCACAAATACATTGCAGACAGTAAACATATCACTGAGTTTGCAGCTCTGGATGTGACTCGAGTAGAACCTCCGTATTAGAGCAAGGGGACAGAATCTGGCGATCATTGTGGGGCGGAGCGGTAACTTTTCAGACATGATTTGGCTGCAGCTCTGGATGTGACTGGAGCAGGGGACACGGAGGCTGGTGTGTGGCCCTGGCAAGGCGTCTTCGGCTCCATCGTTCTTTCTTGCTCAGCAGGAATCTCACACAAGAAGGTGAAGACTCGTCCGGAGAAGGAGACGCGGTTCCAGGAGCTGCTGCAGCAGAACGTGGCGGAGGAAGCGGCCAATCAGCTGCGATGGTGACTGCACTGCGGGGGATGGCAGGACGCTGCGGGGGGGCAGCAGGACGTGGTAGGGGTCAGCACACTGCAGGGGAGGCAGGACGCGGTGGGGGGGCAGCAGGACGTGGTAGGGGTCAGCACACTGCAGGGGAGGCAGGACGCTGCGGGGGGGCAGCAGGACGTGGTAGGGGTCAGCACACTGCAGGGGAGGCAGGACGCGGTGGGGGAGCGGCAGGACGTGGTAGGGGTCAGCACACTGCAGGGGAGGCAGGACGCGGTGGGGGAGCGGCAGGACGTGGTAGGGGTCAGCACACTGCAGGGGAGGCAGGACGCGGTGGGGGAGCGGCAGGACGCGGTAGGGGTCAGCACACTGCAGGGGAGGCAGGACGCGGTGGGGGGGCAGCAGGACACGGTAGGGGTCAGCACACTGCAGGGGAGGCAGGACGCGGTGGGGGGGCAGCAGGACGTGGTAGGGGTCAGCACACTGCAGGGGAGGCAGGACGCGGTGGGGGGGCAGCAGGACGTGGTAGGGGTCAGCACACTGCAGGGGAGGCAGGACGCGGTGGGGGGGCAGCAGGACGTGGTAGGGGTCAGCACACTGCAGGGGAGGCAGGACGCGGTGGGGGAGCGGCAGGACGCGGTAGGGGTCAGCACACTGCAGGGGAGGCAGGACGCGGTGGGGGGGCAGCAGGACACGGTAGGGGTCAGCACACTGCAGGGGAGGCAGCACACGGTGGGGGGGCAGCAGGACGTGGTAGGGGTCAGCACACTGCAGGGGAGGCAGGACGCGGTGGGGGGGCAGCAGGACGTGGTAGGGGTCAGCACACTGCAGGGGAGGCAGGACGCGGTGGGGGGGCAGCAGGACGTGGTAGGGGTCAGCACACTGCAGGGGAGGCAGGACGCGGTGGGGGGGCAGCAGGACACGGTAGGGGTCAGCACACTGCAGGGGAGGCAGGACGCGGTGGGGGAGCGGCAGGACGCGGTAGGGGTCAGCACACTGCAGGGTCGGCAGGACGCGGTGGAGGGCAGCACACTGCAGGGTCGGCAGGACGCGGTGGAGGGCAGCACACTGCAGGGTCGGCAGGACGCGGTGGAGGGCAGCACACTGCAGGGGAGGCAGGACGCGGTGGGGGGGCAGCAGGACGTGGTAGGGGTCAGCACACTGCAGGGGAGGCAGGACGCGGTGGGGGGGCAGCAGGACGTGGTAGGGGTCAGCACACTGCAGGGGAGGCAGGACGCGGTGGGGGGGCAGCAGGACGTGGTAGGGGTCAGCACACTGCAGGGGAGGCAGGACGCGGTGGGGGAGCGGCAGGACGCGGTAGGGGTCAGCACACTGCAGGGGCGGCAGGACGCGGTGGGGGGGCAGCAGGACGTGGTAGGGGTCAGCACACTGCAGGGGAGGCAGGACGCGGTGGGGGGGCAGCAGGACGTGGTAGGGGTCAGCACACTGCAGGGGAGGCAGGACGCGGTGGGGGGGCAGCAGGACGTGGTAGGGGTCAGCACACTGCAGGGGCGGCAGGACGCGGTGGGGGGGCAGCAGGACGTGGTAGGGGTCAGCACACTGCAGGGGAGGCAGGACGCGGTGGGGGGGCAGCAGGACGTGGTAGGGGTCAGCACACTGCAGGGGAGGCAGGACGCGGTGGGGGGGCAGCAGGACGCGGTAGGGGTCAGCACACTGCAGGGGAGGCAGGACGCGGTGGGGGGGCAGCAGGACGCGGTAGGGGTCAGCACACTGCAGGGGAGGCAGGACGCGGTGGGGGGGCAGCAGGACACGGTAGGGGTCAGCACACTGCAGGGGAGGCAGGACGCGGTGGGGGAGCGGCAGGACGCGGTAGGGGTCAGCACACTGCAGGGGCGGCAGGACGCGGTGGAGGGCAGCACACTGCAGGGGAGGCAGGACGCGGTGGGGGAGCGGCAGGACGCGGTAGGGGTCAGCACACTGCAGGGGCGGCAGGACGCGGTGGAGGGCAGCACACTGCAGGGGTGGCAGGATGCTGCGGGGGGTGGCAGGACGTGGTGGGCTGCAGGACACGGTGGGGGGGCGGCAGGACGCTGCATGGAGGCGGCAGGACGCGGTGGAGGGCAGCACACTGCAGGGGTGGCAGGACGCTGCGGGGGCGACAGGATGGTGGGGGGGCGGCAGGACGCTGCATGGGGGCGGCAGGATGCGGTGGGGGGCAGGACGCTGCGGCCGGGGATGCTCACAGGGCGGCTTTGCTACAGTAATATCCAGACTGGTCCATGTTACCTGCACTGAAACATTGTAACAAATCACCAGGACAGGTTGGAGGAGAAAGACTTGTAAACTGTGGATGCTACTGTCACAAAACCCCAGCTCTGAAAACTGTTGACTTTGTGCAGGTTTTCAGCCTTTTTTTTTGCTGACAGTGAAATTGAACATTTCTGTTCACATCTGAGGTGAATGTCGTGAATAGAATTTCCATGACTGATGGATCTGGCACAGGATGGACCCTCAGTGCCCCTGAAAACCACCATAACTCCAGTAACTCCCCAATACATACAAAACACACACGTAAAATGGCCACAACTTTAATTATATCCCGGATTGTGACAACCAGGAGTCGGGCAGAGTCCCGGATATTGTGATAGTTCAGCTGTCTGACCTACCGCCCAGGCAAGACAGCATCACCACACCACATACGTCAGGCGGCCCCCCGTAGCCGAGCCTGTCACCACCATGAGATGACCTACCGCCCAGGCAAGACAGCATCACCACACCACATCCGTCAGGCGGCCCCCCATAGCCGGGCCTGTCACCACCATGAGATCACCTACCGCCCAGGCAAGACAGCATCACCACACCACATCTTCAGGCGGCCCCCCATAGCCGAGCCTGTCACCACCATGAGATCACCTACCGCCCAGGCAAGACAGCATCACCACACCACATCTTCAGGCGGCCCCCCATAGCTGAGCCTGTCACCACCATGACATCACCTACCGCCCCAGGCCAGACAGCCGTAAAGCATCACCACACCACATCCTTCAGGCGGCCCCCCATAGCCGAACCTGTCACCACCATGACATCACCTACTGCCCAGGCCAGACAGCCATAAAGCATCACCACACCACATCCTTCAGGCGGCCCCCCATAGCCGAACCTGTCACCACCATGAGATCACCTACTGCCCAGGCCAGACAGCCATAAAGCATCACCACACCACATCCGTCAGGCGGCCCCCCATAGCCGAGCCTGTCACCACCATGAGATGACCTACCACCCCAGGCAAGACAGCATCACCACACCACATCCTTCAGGCGTCCCCCCATAGCCGAGCCTGTCACCACCATGAGATCACCTACCGCCCAGGCAAGACAGCATCACCACACCACATCCGTCAGGCGGCCCCCCATAGCCGAGCCTGTGACCACCATGAGATGACCTACTGCCCAGGCAAGACAGCATCACCACACCACATTCGTCAGGCGGCCCCCCATAGCCGAGCCTGTCACCACCATGAGATCACCTACCGCCCAGGCAAGACAGCATCACCACACCACATCTTCAGGCGGCCCCCCATAGCCGAGCCTGTCACCACCATGAGATGACCTACCACCCCAGGCCAGAGAGCCGTAAAGCATCACCACACCACATCCTTCAGGCGGCCCCCCATAGCCGAACCTGTCACCACCATGAGATCACCTACTGCCCAGGCCAGACAGCCATAAAGCGTCACCACACCACATCCTTCAGGCGGCCCCCCATAGCCGAGCCTGTCACCACCATGAGATCACCTACCGCCCCATGCCAGACAGCCGTAAAGCGTCACCATACCACATCCTTCAGGCGGCCCCCCATAGCCGAGCCTGTGACCACCATGAGATCACCTACCGCCCCATGCCAGACAGCCGTAAAGCATCACCACACCACATCCTTCAGGCGGCCCCCCATAGCCGAGCCTGTGACCACCATGAGATCACCTACCGCCCCATGCCAGACAGCCGTAAAGCGTCACCATACCACATCCCTCAGGCAGCCCCCCATAGCCGAGCCTGTGACCACCATGAGATCACCTACCGCCCCATGCCAGACAGCCGTAAAGCGTCACCATACCACATCCCTCAGGCAGCCCCCCATAGCCGAGCCTGTCACCACCATGAGATCACCTACCGCCTCAGGCCAGACAGCCCTAAATCGTCATCATACCACATCCCTCAGGCGGCCCCCCATAGCCGAGCCTGTGACCACCATGACATCACCTACCGCCCCAGGCCAGACAGCCGTAAATCGTCACCATACCACATCGTTCACACGGTCCCCCCATAGCCGAGCCTGTGACCACCATGACATCACCTACCGCCCCAGGCCAGACAGCCGTAAAGCGTCACCATACCACATCGTTCGCACGGCCCCCCATAGCCGAGCCTGTGACCACCATGAGATCACCTACCGCCCCAGGCCAGACAGCTGTAAAGCATCACCATACCACATCGTTCGCACGGCCCCCCATAGCCGAGCCTGTGACCTCCATGAGATCACCTACCGCCCCAGGCCAGACAGCTGTAAAGCATCACCATACCACATCGTTCGCACGGCCCCCCATAGCCGAGCCTGTGACCTCCATGAGATCACCTACCGCCCCAGGCCAGACAGCTGTAAAGCATCACCATACCACATCGTTCGCACGGCTCCCCATAGCCGAGCCTGTGACCTCCATGACATCACCTACCGCCCCAGGCCAGACAGCCGTAAAGCATCACCATACCACATCGTTCGCACGGCCCCCCATAGCCGAGCCTGTGACCACCATGAGATCACCTACTGCCCCAGGCCAGACAGCCGTAAAGCATCACCATACCACATCGTTCACACGGTCCCCCATAGCCGAGCCTGTGACCTCCATGAGATCACCTACTGCCCCAGGCCAGACAGCCGTAAAGCATCACCATACCACATCGTTCGCACGGCCCCCCATAGCCGAGCCTGTGACCTCCATGACATCACCTACTGCCCCAGGCCAGACAGCCGTAAAGCATCACCATACCACATCGTTCGCACGGCTCCCCATAGCCGAGCCTGTGACCTCCATGACATCACCTACTGCCCCAGACCAGACAGCCGTAAATCGTCACCATACCACATCCTTCACACGGTCCCCCCATAGCCGAGCCTGTGACCTCCATGACATCACCTACTGCCCCAGGCCAGACAGCCGTAAAGCATCACCATACCACATCGTTCGCACGGCCCCCCATAGCCGAGCCTGTGACCTCCATGACATCACCTACTGCCCCAGACCAGACAGCCGTAAATCGTCACCATACCACATCCTTCACACGGTCCCCCCATAGCCGAGCCTGTGACCTCCATGACATCACCTACCGCCCCAGGCCAGACAGCCGTAAAGCGTCACCATACCACATCCTTCACACGGTCCCCCCATAGCCGAGCCTGTGACCACCATGACATCACCTACCGCCCCAGGCCAGACAGCCGTAAAGCGTCACCATACCACATCGTTCTCACGGCTCCCCATAGCCGAGCCTGTGACCTCCATGACATCACCTACCGCCCCAGGCCAGACAGCTGTAAATCGTCACCATACCACATCGTTCGCACGGCTCCCCATAGCCGAGCCTGTGACCTCCATGACATCACCTACTGCCCCAGGCCAGACAGCCGTAAAGCGTCACCATACCACATCGTTCACACGGCTCCCCATAGCCGAGCCTGTGACCTCCATGACATCACCTACTGCCCCAGGCCAGACAGCCGTAAAGCATCACCATACCACATCGTTCGCACGGCTCCCCATAGCCGAGCCTGTGACCACCATGAGATCACCTACCGCCCCAGGCCAGACAGCCGTAAAGCATCACCATACCACATCGTTCGCACGGCCCCCCATAGCCGAGCCTGTGACCTCCATGACATCACCTACTGCCCCAGGCCAGACAGCCGTAAAGCGTCACCATACCACATCGTTCACACGGCTCCCCATAGCCGAGCCTGTGACCTCCATGACATCACCTACCGCCCCAGGCCAGACAGCCGTAAAGCATCACCATACCACATCGTTCGCACGGCCCCCCATAGCCGAGCCTGTGACCACCATGAGATCACCTACCGCCCCAGGCCAGACAGCCGTAAAGCGTCACCATACCACATCGTTCGCACGGCCCCCCATAGCCGAGCCTGTGACCTCCATGAGATTTTACATCCTATGCTAGATCTGATTCGTCCACCATAACTTCCACCTGACTCCTGAACCTCAGGTGTGACAATTAACATAAAAGACCAATTCAAAGATGTGAACATATAAACTAGACCCCCACATACATGACTTATAAAGAGTCATCCTACAGTGCTCAGGAGGAGAAGTCTCCTGTGGAGGAAACCTCTAGGGGACCATGGCTGAAGATGGCTCTTCCCTTGGTCTTATGCTGTTACTATCCATAATATACCAAGACCTGGAACACTATATGCCTGGTGATATAACAACTACAATGAGACACTCATCACCAAGTAATGCAGAAGTAACACCTGTAGGACTGACGGAGATAAGAGAGGCATGTCTCCCCTGGTGGACCCCACCTCCAGCAAGCATCAGGCACAGTGCTCCTCCCAACTCTACAGGAACCCCCTATCTAAAAACTGCAGGCCTGCTTTATGGGTCTGCCCCTCCCCCCAGTCATGTTTCCTCCTCCGGGGCCCCAGTATAGAGATATATCACAAAGGGATATACGCCCCAGTGTAGTGATATATCACGGGGATATACGCCCCAGTGTAGTGATATATCACAGGGGGATATATGCCCCAGTGTACAGATATATCACAGGGGGATATACGCCCCAGTGTAGTGATATATCACAGGGGGATATATGCCCCAGTGTACAGATATATCACAGGGGGATATACGCCCCAGTGTAGAGATATATCACAAAGGGATATACGCCCCAGTGTAGTGATATATCACGGGGATATACGCCCCAGTGTAGAGATATATCACAGGGGGATATACGCTCCAGTGTAGTGATATATCACGGGGATATACGCCCCAGTGTAGTGATATATCACAGGGGGATATACGCTCCAGTGTAGTGATATATCACGGGGATATACGCCCCAGTGTAGTGATATATCACAGGGGGATATACGCCCCAGTGTAGTGATATATCACAAGGGGATATACGCTCCAGTGTAGTGATATATCACGGGGATATACGCCCCAGTGTAGTGATATATCACGGGGATATACGCCCCAGTGTAGAGATATATCACAGGGGGATATACGCCCCAGTGTAGTGATATATCACGGGGATATACGCCCCAGTGTAGTGATATATCACGGGGATATACGCCCCAGTGTAGTGATATATCACAGGGGGATATACGCTCCAGTGTAGTGATATATCACAGGGGGATATACGCCCCAGTATAGAGATATATCACAAAGGGATATACGCCCCAGTGTAGTGATATATCACGGGGATATACGCCCCAGTGTAGTGATATATCACAGGGGGATATACGCCCCAGTGTAGTGATATATCACAGGGGGATATACGCTCCAGTATAGAGATATATCACAAAGGGATATACGCCCCAGTGTAGTGATATATCACAGGGGGATATATGCTCCAGTGTAGTGATATATCACAGGGGGATATACGCCCCAGTGTAGTGATATATCACAGGGGGATATACGCCCCAGTATAGAGATATATCACAAAGGGATATACGCCCCAGTGTAGTGATATATCACAGGGGGATATACGCCCCAGTATAGAGATATATCACAAAGGGATATACGCCCCAGTGTAGTGATAAATCACAGGGGGATATACGCCCCAGTGTAGAGATATATCACAGGGGGATATACACCCCAGTGTAGAGATATATCACAGGGGGATATACTCTCCAGTGTAGTGATATATCACAGGGGGATATACTCTCCAGTGTAGTGATATATCACAGGGGGATATACGCCCCAGTGTAGTGATATATCACAGGGGGATATACGCCCCAGTGTAGAGATATATCACAGGGGGATATACGCCCCAGTGTAGAGATATATCACAGGGGGATATACACCCCAGTGTAGAGATATATCACAGGGGGATATACTCTCCAGTGTAGTGATATATCACAGGGGGATATACTCTCCAGTGTAGTGATATTTCACAGGGGGATATACGCCCCAGTGTAGTGATATATCACAGGGGGATATACGCCCCAGTGTAGTGATATATCACAGGGGGATATACGCCCCAGTGTAGTGATATATCACAAAGGGATATACGCCCCAGTGTAGTGATATATCACAGGGGGATATACGCCCCAGTGTAGTGATATATCACAGGGGGATATACGCCCCAGTGTAGAGATATATCACAGGGGGATATACGCCCCAGTGTAGAGATATATCACAGGGGGATATACACCCCAGTGTAGTGATATATCACAGGGGGATATACGCCCCAGTGTAGTGATATATCACAGGGGGATATACGCTCCAGTGTAGTGATATATCACAGGGGGATATACGCCCCAGTGTAGTGATATATCACAGGGGGATATACGCCCCAGTGTAGTGATATATCACAAAGGGATATACGCCCCAGTGTAGTGATATATCACAGGGGGATATACGCCCCAGTGTAGTGATATATCACAGATGGATATACGCCCCAGTGTAGTGATATATCACAGGGGGATATACACCCCAGTGTAGTGATATATCACAGGGGGATATACGCCCCAGTGTAGTGATATATCACAGGGGGATATACGCTCCAGTGTAGTGATATATCACAGGGGGATATACGCCCCAGTGTAGTGATATATCACAGGGGGATATACGCCCCAGTGTAGTGATATATCACAAAGGGATATACGCCCCAGTGTAGTGATATATCACAGGGGGATATACGCCCCAGTGTAGTGATATATCACAGGGGGATATACGCTCCAGTGTAGTGATATATCACAAAGGGATATACGCCCCAGTGTAGTGATATATCACAGGGGGATATACGCTCCAGTGTAGTGATATATCACCAGGGGATATACGCCCCAGTGTAGAGATATATCACAGGGGGATATACGCCCCAGTGTAGTGATATATCACGGGGATATACGCCCCAGTGTAGTGATATATCACGGGGATATACGCCCCAGTGTAGTGATATATCACCAGGGGATATACGCCCCAGTGTAGAGATATATCACAAAGGGATATACGCCCCAGTGTAGTGATATATCACGGGGATATACGCCCCAGTGTAGTGATATATCACGGGGATATACGCCCCAGTGTAGTGATATATCACAGGGGGATATACGCTCCAGTGTAGAGATATATCACAGGGGGATATACGCCCCAGTGTAGAGATATATCACAAAGGGATATACGCCCCAGTGTAGAGATATATCACAAATAATAATAATAATAATAATCTTTATTTTTATATAGCGCTAACATATTCCGCAGCGCTTTACATTTTGCACACATTATCATCACTGTCCCCGATGGGGCTCACAATCTAAATTCCCTATCAGTATGTCTTTGGAATGTGGGAGGAAACCGGAGTGCCCGGAGGAAACCCACGCAAACACGGAGAGAACATACAAACTCTTTGCAGATGTTGTCCTGGGTGGGATTAGAACCCATGACCCCAGCGCTGCAAGGCTGCAGTGCTATCCACTGCACCACCGTGTTCCCATCAAAGGGATATATGCCCCAGTGTAGTGATATATCACCGGGGGATATACGCTCCAGTGTAGAGATATATCACCGGGGGATATACTCTCCAGTGTAGAGATATATCACGGGGGGATATACGCTCCAGTGTAGAGATATATCACAGGGGGATATATGCCCCAGTGTAGTGATATATCACAAAGGGATATACGCTCCAGTGTAGAGATATATCACAGGGGGATATACGCTCCAGTGTAGAGATATATCACAGGGGGATATACGCTCCAGTGTAGAGATATATCACAGGGGGATATACGCTCCAGTGTAGTGATATATCACAGGGGGATATACGCCCCAGTGTAGAGATATATCACGGGGGGATATACGCTCCAGTGTAGAGATATATCACAGGGGGATATATGCTCCAGTGTAGAGATATATCACAAAGGGATATACGCCCCAGTGTAGTGATATATCACGGGGATATACGCCCCAGTGTAGTGATATATCACAGGTGGATATACGCCCCAGTGTAGAGATATATCACAGGGGGATATACGCTCCAGTGTAGAGATATATCACAGGGGGATATACGCTCCAGTGTAGAGATATATCACAGGGGGATATACGCTCCAGTGTAGTGATATATCACAGGGGGATATACACCCCAGTGTAGAGATATATCACAGGTGGATATGCGCTCCAGTGTAGAGATATATCACAGGGGGATATACGCCCCAGTGTTGTGATATATCACAGGGGGATATACGCCCCAGTGTAGAGCTATATCACAGGGGGATATACACCCCAGTGTAGTGATATATCACAGGGGGATATACGCCCCAGTGTAGAGATATATCACAGGGGGATATACGCTCCAGTGTAGTGATATATCACAGGGGGATATACGCTCCAGTGTAGTGATATATCACAGGGGGATATATGCTCCAGTGTAGAGATATATCACAGGGGGATATACGCTCCAGTGTAGTGATATATCACAGGGGGATATACACCCCAGTGTAGAGATATATCACAGGTGGATATGCGCTCCAGTGTAGAGATATATCACAGGGGGATATACGCCCCAGTGTTGTGATATATCACAGGGGGATATACGCCCCAGTGTAGAGCTATATCACAGGGGGATATACACCCCAGTGTAGTGATATATCACAGGGGGATATACGCCCCAGTGTAGAGATATATCACAGGGGGATATACGCTCCAGTGTAGTGATATATCACAGGGGGATATACGCTCCAGTGTAGTGATATATCACCGGGGGATATACGCCCCAGTGTAGTGATATATCACAGGGGGATATACGCCCCAGTGTAGAGATATATCACAGGGGGATATACGCTCCAGTGTAGAGATATATCACAGGGGGATATACACCCCAGTGTAGTGATATATCACAGGGGGATATACGCCCCAGTGTAGTGATATATCACAGGGGGATATACGCTCCAGTGTAGTGATATATCACCGGGGGATATACGCCCCAGTGTAGTGATATATCACAGGGGGATATACGCCCCAGTGTAGAGATATATCACAGGTGGATATACTCTCCAGTGTAGTGATATATCACAGGGGGATATACGCTCCAGTGTAGTGATATATCACAGGGGGATATACGCTCCAGTGTAGAGATATATCACAGATGGATATACGCCCCAGTGTAGTGATATATCACAGGGGGATATACGCTCCAGTGTAGTGATATATCACAGGGGGTATATACGCTCCAGTGTAGAGATATATCACAGGGGGATATACGCTCCAGTGTAGAGATATATCACAAAGGGGGATATACGCTCCAGTGTAGAGATATATCACAGGGGGATATACGCTCCAGTGTAGAGATATATCACAAAGTGGTATATACGCTCCAGTGTAGTGATATAACACAGGGGGATATACTCTCCAGTGTAGTGATATATCACCGGGGGATATACGCTCCAGTGTAGTGATATATCACAGGGGGATATACGCTCCAGTGTAGTGATATATCACAGGGGGATATACGCCCCAGTGTAGTGATATATCACAGGGAGATATACGCCCCAGTGTAGAGATATATCACAGGTGGATATACTCTCCAGTGTAGTGATATATCACCGGGGGATATACGCCCCAGTGTAGAGATATATCACAGGGGGATATACGCTCCAGTGTAGAGATATATCACAGGGGGATATACGCTCCAGTGTAGTGATATATCACAGGGGGATATACGCTCCAGTGTAGTGATATATCACAGGGGGATATACGCCCCAGTGTAGAGATATATCACAGGTGGATATACTCTCCAGTGTAGTGATATATCACAGGGGGATATACGCTCCAGTGTAGTGATATATCACAGGGAGATATACGCCCCAGTGTAGAGATATATCACAGGTGGATATACTCTCCAGTGTAGTGATATATCACCGGGGGATATACGCCCCAGTGTAGTGATATATCACAGGGGGATATACGCTCCAGTGTAGAGATATATCACCGGGGGATATACGCCCCAGTGTAGTGATATATCACAGGGGGATATACGCTTCAGTGTAGAGATATATCACAGGGGGATATACGCCCCAGTGTAGAGATATATCACAGGGGGATATACGCTCCAGTGTAGAGATATATCACCGGGGGATATACGCTCCAGTGTAGTGATATATCACAGGGGGATATACGCTCCAGTGTAGAGATATATCACAGGGGGATATACGCCCCAGTGTAGAGATATATCACAGGGGGATATACGCTCCAGTGTAGAGATATATCACAGGGGGATATACGCCCCAGTGTAGAGATATATCACAGGGGGATATACGCTCCAGTGTAGAGATATATCACAGGGGGATATACCCTCCAGTGTAGTGATATATCACAGGGGGATATACGCCCCAGTGTAGTGATATATCACAGGGGGATATACGCCCCAGTGTAGTGATATATCACAGGTGGATATACGCTCCAGTGTAGTGATATATCACAGGGAGATATACGCTCCAGTGTAGTGATATATCACAGGGCGATATACGCCCCAGTGTAGAGATATATCACAGGGAGATATACGCTCCAGTGTAGTGATATATCACAGGTGGATATACGCCCCAGTGTAGTGATATATCACAGGGGGATATACGCTCCAGTGTAGTGATATATCGCAGGGGGATATACGCTCCAGTGTAGTGATATATCACAGGGGGATATACGCTCCAGTGTAGAGATATATCGCAGGTGGATATACACCCCAGTGTAGAGATATATCACAGGGGGATATACACCCCAGTGTAGTGATATATCACAGGGGGATATACGCTCCAGTGTAGAGATATATCACAGGGGGATATACGCTCCAGTGTAGTGATATATCACAGGTGGATATACGCTCCAGTGTAGTGATATATCACAGGGGGATATACGCCCCAGTGTAGAGATATATCACAGGGGGATATACGCTCCAGTGTAGTGATATACCACAGGTGGATATACGCTCCAGTGTAGTGATATATCACAGGGGGATATACGCTCCAGTGTAGTGATATATCACAGGGGGATATACGCTCCAGTGTAGAGATACATCACAGGTGGATATACGCTCCAGTGTAGTGATATATCACAGGGGGATATACGCTCCAGTGTAGTGATATATCACAGGGGGATATACGCTCCAGTGTAGAGATACATCACAGGTGGATATACGCTCCAGTGTAGTGATATATCACAGGGGGATATACGCTCCAGTGTAGAGATATATCACAAAGGGGGATATACGCTCCAGGGTAGTGATTTATCGCAGGGGGATATACGCCCCAGTGTAGAGATATATCACAGGGGGATATACTCTCCAGTGTAGTGATATACCACAGGGGGATATACGCTCCAGTGTAGTAATATATCACAGGGGGTATATACTCTCTAGTGTAGTGATATATCACAGGGGGATATACTCTCCAGTGTAGAGATATATCACAGGGGGATATACGCTCCAGTGTAGTGATATAACACAGGGGGATATACTCTCCAGTGTAGTGATATATCACAGGGGGTATATACTCTCTAGTGTAGTGATATATCACAGGGGGATATACGCTCCAGTGTAGTGATATATCACAGGGGGTATATACTCTCCAGTGTAGTGATATAACACAGGGGGTATATACTCTCTAGTGTAGTGATATATCACAGGGAGATATACGCTCCAGTGTAGTGATATATCACAGGGGGATATACTCTCCAGTGTAGTGATATAACACAGGGGGATATACTCTCCAGTGTAGTGATATATCACAGGGGGTATATACTCTCTAGTGTAGTGATATATCACAGGGGGATATACGCTCCAGTGTAGTGATATAACACAGGGAGATATACTCTCCAGGGTAGTGATATACCACAGGGGAATATACGCTCCAGTGTAGTGATATACCACAGGAATGATATACAGTCCAGTGTAGTGATATATCACAGGGGGCTATACGCTCCAGGGTAGTGATATATCACAGGGGGTATATACTCTCCAGTGTAGTGATATACCACAGGGGAATATACGCTCCAGTGTAGTGATATACGACAGGAATGATATACAGTCCAGTGTAGTGATATATAGGACAGGGGATATACACTCCATTATACAGTAGTGCTATACTACTGGGGTGTATATACTTTCCAGTGTAGTGATATTTGTTGGAGGTATATATCCTCTTGTATAATGATATACTTTGGGGGTATATAGTGATATACAAGAGGTTCCCTCCTATTACTGTCAGGATTTCTGAGGGCTCAATTCTAGGTCCTCTTCTCCACTGTCGTAGTTCCTCATGGTTCAGTTCTGGGTCCTCTCCTCTTTACTGACGGGAGTTCCTTAGAGTTCAGTTCTAGATCCTCTTATTGTTGTGGTTCCTCAGGGTTCAGTTCTGGGTCCTCTTCTCTTTACTGACGGGAGTTCCTTAGAGTTCAGTTCTAGATCCTCTTATTGTCGTGGTTCCTCATGGTTCAGTGCTAGGTCCTCTCCTCTTTACTGACAGGAGTTCCTTAGAGTTCAGTTCTAGATCCTCTTATTGTCGTGGTTCCTCATGGTTCAGTACTAGGTCCTCTCCTCTCACTGTCTGGATTCCACAAGGATTCATTTCTAAATCATCTACTCTTATTGTCGGGGTTCCTCATGGTTCAGTGCTAGGTCCTCTCCTCTTTACTGACGGGAGTTCCTTAGAGTTCAGTTCTAGATCCTCTTATTGTCGTGGTTCCTCATGGTTCAGTTCTAGGTCCCCTCCTTTTATTGTCGGTGTTCCTCATGGCTCGCTAGTAGGTCCTCTCCTTTTTCTGTCAGAATTCCTAATGGCTCAGTTCTAGTTCCTCTCTTCTTACTATCAGGGTTAAATGTTTGATCCTCCCTTATTATCGGGGTTCCTCAGGGCTCCGTTCTAGGTGCTCTTCTCTTACTGTTGGGGTTCCTCAGTGTTGAGTTCTAGGTACTTGTGGTGAAATATGTGTGTATATATATACGTGTGCAGTGGACTATATATAGATTTATTGTGTCACTGGCAAATGTAACATCTCTCTTGAATGCTGGACTGAGAGTGGGGAGATAGATTAACCCTTGCAGGCACAACCCCAAGTGATGTGTGAGAGCGGACACGTGATGAATTAGTGACACCACGGAGTAAGGATCCGTGACAGTACTTTTTTCCTACTGTCAGGGTTCCTCAGGTTTCTTCTGTTGTTGTCGGGGTTCCTCAGAGAACAGTAATAGATCCTCTCCTTTTGTCGGCGTTCCTCAGGGTTCAGTCCTAGGTCCCTTCCCTTTCCTCTTACTATCTGGGTTCCTCACAGTTAAGTTCTAGGTCTTCTCTTATTGTCGTGGTTCCTTAGGGATCAGTTCTAGTTCCCCTCTTTTTGTCTGGGTTCCTCATTGTTCAGTGAGTCCTCTCCTCTTACTGTTGTGGTTCCTTAGGTTTCAGTTCTAGGTCCCCTCCTCTTACTGTCGCGGTTCCTCAGAGTTCAGTTCTAGGTCCTTTCCTCTCTCTGTCGGGGTTCCTCAGGGTTCAGTTCTAGGTCCCCTCTTCTTATTATCTTGGTTCCTCATTGTTCAGTAGTGGGCCCAATCCTCTTACTGTTGCGGTTCCTCAGAGCTCAGTCCTAGGTCCCCTTCTCTTACTGTCGGGGTTCATCAGAGCTAAATCCTAGGTCCCCTTCTTTCTCTCTATACATTTACCCTATTGGACAAACCATCACTAGATTCAGTTTCAGTACCATCTGTATGCTGATGACCCCAATTATATTCATTGTCTCCTGTCATCACCCCCATAACTACCGGGATTGTCTGTCCGCTGTCTCTAACATCATGTCCTCCCTTTGCCTAGCCCTGAATCTCTCCAAAACTCCCTCCACTAACATACTTGTGCCCGATATTGCATTTGTCTTGGGTGACTCAACCATAACTCCCCAGCAGCACGCTCGCTGTCTTGGGGTCATATTTGACACACAACTACCTTTCATTCCCTACATCAGATCACTCGCTCATGTCACCTACATCTCTTCATCTCTGTCTACCACCTACCCATCCTCTCCACAATGCTGCACTGCCCTACATCTCCTCATCTGTCTGCCACCACCCTACATCTCCTCCTTATCTCTATTACCACATACCTATCCTCTCCACAGCGCTGCAGCACCCTACATCTCCTCCTCGTCTCTGCCTATCTCCTATCCGTCCTCTCCACAGTGCTGCAGCACCCTACATCTCCTCATCTGTCTGCCACCACCCTACATCTCCTCCTTATCTCTATTACCACATAGCTGTCCTCTCCACAGTGCTGCAGCACCCTACATCTCCTCCTCGTCTCTGTCTATCTCCTATCCGTCCTCTCCACAGTGCTGCAGCACCCTACATCTCCTCCTCGTCTCTGCCTATCCCCTATCCGTCCTCTCCACAGTGCTGCAGCACCCTACATCTCCTCCTCGTCTCTGCCTATCGCCTATCCGTCCTCTCCACAGTGCTGCAGCACCCTACATCTCCTCCTCGTCTCTGCCTATCCCCTATCCGTCCTCTCCACAGTGCTGCAGCACCCTACATCTCCTCCTCGTCTCTGTCTATCTCCTATCCGTCCTCTCCACAGTGCTGCAGCACCCTACATCTTCTCTTCGTCTGTCTATCTCCTACCCGTCTTCTGCACAGTGCTGCAGCACCCTACATCTCCTCCTCGTTTCTGTCTATCTCCAATCCGTCCTCTCCACAGTGCTGCAGCACCCTACATCTCCTCCTCGTCTCTGCCTATCTCCTATCCGTCCTCTCCACAGTGCTGCAGCACCCTACATCTCCTCGTCTGTCTATCTCCTATCCGTCCTCTCCACAGTGCTGCAGCACCCTACATCTCCTCCTCGTCTCTGTCTATCTCCTATCCGTCCTCTCCACAGTGCTGCAATGCCCTACATCTCCTCCTCCTCTCTGTCTATCTCCTATCCGTCCTCTCCACAGTGCTGCAGCACCCTACATCTCCTCCTCCTCTCTGTCTATCTCCTATCCGTCCTCTCCACAGTGCTGCAGCACCCTACATCTCCTCCTCGTCTCTGTCTATCTCCTATCCGTCCTCTCCACAGTGCTGCAGCACCCTACATCTCCTCCTCATCTCTGTCTATCTCCTATCCGTCCTCTCCACAGTGCTGCAGCACCCTACATCTCCTCCTCATCTCTGTCTATCTCCTATCCATCCTCTCCACAGTGCTGCAGCACCCTACATCTCCTCCTCGTCTCTGTCTATCTCCTATCCGTCCTCTCCACAGTGCTGCAGCACCCTACATCTCCTCCTCATCTCTGTCTATCTCCTATCCGTCCTCTCCACAGTGCTGCAGCACCCTACATCTCCTCCTCATCTCTGTCTATCTCCTATCCGTCCTCTCCACAGTGCTGCAGCACCCTACATCTCCTCCTCGTCTGTCTATCTCCTATCCGTCCTCTCCACAGTGCTGCAGCACCCTACATCTCCTCCTCGTCTGTCTATCTCCTATCCATTCTCTCCACAGTGCTGCAACACCCTATATCTCCTCCTCGTCTGTCTATCTCCTATCTGTCCTCCCCACAGTGCTGCAGCACCCTACATCTCCTCCTCGTCTCTGTCTATCTCCTATCCATCCTCTCCACAGTGCTGCAGCACCCTACATCTCCTTCTCGTCTGTCTATCTCCTATCTGTCCTCCCCACAGTGCTGCAGCACCCTACATCTCCTCCTCGTCTCTGCCTATCCCCTATCCGTCCTCTCCACAGTGCTGCAGCACCCTACATCTCCTCCTCGTCTCTGCCTATCGCCTATCCGTCCTCTCCACAGTGCTGCAGCACCCTACATCTCCTCCTCGTCTCTGCCTATCCCCTATCCGTCCTCTCCACAGTGCTGCAGCACCCTACATCTCCTCCTCGTCTCTGTCTATCTCCTATCCGTCCTCTCCACAGTGCTGCAGCACCCTACATCTTCTCTTCGTCTGTCTATCTCCTACCCGTCTTCTGCACAGTGCTGCAGCACCCTACATCTCCTCCTCGTCTCTGTCTATCTCCTATCCGTCCTCTCCACAGTGCTGCAGCACCCTACATCTCCTCCTCGTTTCTGTCTATCTCCTATCCGTCCTCTTCACAGTGCTGCAGCACCCTACATCTCCTCCTCGTCTCTGCCTATCTCCTATCCGTCCTCTCCACAGTGCTGCAGCACCCTACATCTCCTCGTCTGTCTATCTCCTATCCGTCCTCTCCACAGTGCTGCAGCACCCTACATCTCCTTCTCGTCTCTGTCTATCTCCTATCCGTCCTCTCCACAGTGCTGCAATGCCCTACATCTCCTCCTCCTCTCTGTCTATCTCCTATCCGTCCTCTCCACAGTGCTGCAGCACCCTACATCTCCTCCTCGTCTCTGTCTATCTCCTATCCGTCCTCTCCACAGTGCTGCAGCACCCTACATCTCCTCCTCGTCTCTGTCTATCTCCTATCCGTCCTCTCCACAGTGCTGCAGCACCCTACATCTCCTCCTCGTCTCTGTCTATCTCCTATCCGTCCTCTCCACAGTGCTGCAGCACCCTACATCTCCTCATCTCTGTCTATCTCCTATCCGTCCTCTCCACAGTGCTGCAGCACCCTACATCTCCTCCTCATCTCTGTCTATCTCCTATCCGTCCTCTCCACAGTGCTGCAGCACCCTACATCTCCTCCTCGTCTGTCTATCTCCTATCCGTCCTCTCCACAGTGCTGCAGCACCCTACATCTCCTCCTCGTCTGTCTATCTCCTATCCATTCTCTCCACAGTGCTGCAACACCCTACATCTCCTCCTCGTCTGTCTATCTCCTATCCGTCCTCTCCACAGTGCTGCAGCACCCTACATCTCCTCCTCGTCTGTCTATCTCCTATCCATTCTCTCCACAGTGCTGCAGCACCCTATATCTCCTCCTCGTCTGTCTATCTCCTATCTGTCCTCCCCACAGTGCTGCAGCACCCTACATCTCCTCCTCGTCTCTGTCTATCTCCTATCCATCCTCTCCACAGTGCTGCAGCACCCTACATCTCCTTCTCGTCTGTCTATCTCCTATCTGTCCTCCCCACAGTGCTGCAGCACCCTACATCTCCTCCTCGTCTCTGCCTATCCCCTATCCGTCCTCTCCACAGTGCTGCAGCACCCTACATCTTCTCTTCGTCTCTGTCTATCTCCTATCCGTCCTCTCAACAGTTCTGCAGCACCCCACATCTCCTCCTCGTCTCTGTCTATCTCCTATCCGTTTTCTCAACAGTTCTGCAGCACCCTACATCTTCTCTTCGTCTCTATCTCCTACCCGTCTTCTCCACAGTGCTGCAGCACCCTACATCTCCTCCTCTCTCTGCCTATCCCCTATCCGTCCTCTCCACAGTGCTGCAGCACCCTACATCTCCTCGTCTCTGCCTATCCCCTATCCGTCCTCTCCACAGTGCTGTAGCACCCTACATCTCCTCCTCGTCTCTGTCTATCCCCTATCTGTCCTCTCCACAGTGCTGCAGCACCCTACATCTCCTCCTCGTCTCTGCCTATCCCCTATCTGTCCTCTCCACAGTGCTGCAGCACCCTACATCTCCTCCTCGTCTCTGCCTATCCCCTATCCGTCCTCTCCACAGTGCTGCAGCACCCTACATCTCCTCCTCGTCTCTGCCTATCCCCTATCCGTCCTCTCCACAGTGCTGCAGCACCCTACATCTCCTCCTCGTCTCTGCCTATCCCCTATCCGTCCTCTCCACAGTGCTGCAGCACCCTACATCTCCTCCTCGTCTCTGCCTATCCCCTATCTGTCCTCTCCACAGTGCTGCAGCACCCTACATCTCCTCCTCGTCTCTGTCTATCTCCTACCCGTCTTCTCCACAGTGCTGCAGCACCCTACATCTCCTCCTCGTCTCTGCCTATCCCCTATCTGTCCTCCCCACAGTGCTGCAGCACCCTACATCTCCTCCTCGTCTCTGTCTATCTCCTACCCGTCTTCTCCACAGTGCTGCAGTGCCCTACATCTCCTCCTCGTCTCTGTCTATCTCCTACCCGTCTTCTCCACAGTGCTGCAGCACCCTACATCTCCTCCTCGTCTCTGTCTATCTCCTACCCGTCTTCTCCACAGTGCTGCAGCACCCTACATCTTCTCTTCGTCTGTCTATCTCCTACCCGTCTTCTCCACAGTGCTGCAGCACCCTACATCTCCTCCTCGTCTCTGTCTAGCTCCTACCCGTCTTCTCCACAGTGCTGCAGCACCCTACATCTCCTCCTCGTCTCTGCCTATCTCCTACCCGTCTTCTCCACAGTGCTGCAATGCCCTACATCTCCTCCTCGTCTCTGTCTATCTCCTATCCATCTTCTCCACAGTGCTGCAGCACCCTACATCTCCTCCTTATCTCTGTCTATCTCCTATCCATCTTCTCCACAGTGCTGCAGCACCCTACATCTCCTCCTCGTCTCTGTCTATCTCCTACCCGTCTTCTCCACAGTGCTGCAGCACCCTACATCTCCTCCTCGTCTCTGTCTATCTCCTACCCGTCTTCTCCACAGTGCTGCAGCACCCTACATCTCCTCCTCGTCTCTGCCTATCCCCTATCTGTCCTCCCCACAGTGCTGCAGCACCCTACATCTCCTCCTCGTCTCTGTCTATCTCCTACCCGTCTTCTCCACAGTGCTGCAATGCCCTACATCTCCTCATCTCTGTCTATCAGGCAGGTTTACCTCGGTTGTGACCCCATGTCTGTGAAACAGCGTCGCCTCATAATGGAGGATCACCAGAGAGCCGAATCTCAGGTCAGTGCACAGCTTCACATCAGGGTCATCCTCCGCTCCACGACTGCGGGCAGTGCACATCAGGGTGGAAATGCCCCATGCAGGCCTTTGGGGCACTCGCCCCACCTCATGGAAAGGCCTCTGTGTGTCTTGTTCTTTACGGCCTGGTATGACAACCCCCTCATTCTGTGTATTTCAGGCGATGATTGGCAGCCCTGATCTTGATGTGGAGTACCGGAGGGCGGTGTCGCTTGCCGTGCGCTGCCGGGTACTGCGCCATGTGGCCGAGGTAAGTGGTGCTGTAACTATAGCGACATTGAACACTGTTATAATATTAACTGTCAGGAACATGAGGTATTTGATTGAGTATTATCACGCACACTGAGCTCTGCTAAGTCCCTTAAAGCTGAGCTGACACACGCTGCGGGCCATCCAGACCAGATCCCCTTCTTCTCACTCTGCTTTTGATTTGACTTTTTTAGTGACGTTTTGAGGACTTGCATATTGCACCATTACCCCTTAATTGCCAGAACGTGCTTTACATGTCATGTTTATATGGGCTCATGTTGGTGAAGCATCCTGTGCTATTTGAATTAGGTCATTTGGTCGTGGTGTTATGTTCCCGTATATTTTCTCTTTGTGCCGAAACCGGTTCACAGATGGTTGTACCATCTGAATTGTACTCTTTTGATTATTTTTGTATATCATGTATTTTGCACTGCAATAATTTTATATTAATAAATATTGTTACACTGGGAATCGCTCCTTCAATTGTTTCTCTATTGGTATATGCGCATATATGAAGGTTATAATCCCCCCTTTTGTTTTGTTTTTCTTTTACTAGTACATGAGGTGTTCTCTTTAAGTATATAGTACATAGCAGGCAGCCTTTCTGGTGACTAATTATTCTAAGTGCTGTACCCTGACTGACCTGAGGGTAAGGGGGCGCCAGAGAGCTGCAAGTTCCAAACCGGAACTGGGAAGTGGGATATAGATAAATCCCCTGCAGAAGGAACCAGGGGCAACCAAACAACCCCGGTTCATGACAAATTGGTGTGAGTGGTGGGGATGATAATGATATCCTCCCGGGATCCCTGACATACTGTTGGCAGCACGGTGTGAACCGTGACATTAACCCTTTGTGTCTTTTCCAGGATCACAGGCCACCAACGCCGATGTTTGACCTCTATCTTAATGACTTATGGGCTAACAGAAGCCGGGCCCTGAGCCACTTCCAGAAGGCGGGCCGCACAGTGAGTATGGTGGTCCGGGGACATTTTCATCGCCAGCTCTTCCTATCCTCACCTTCTTGTCTGTGTGCTGCAGGTTGTCATACGCGGCAGAGTGGACGGCAGGCTGAGATCCCTGAGGAAACTGCTGCAGCGCCTCCGTTCAGTGCCAGAGGGGAGCAGGACGTTTGGTAAGATGGGCGCAGGGGTCTGGGGGGTGTGAGCACTGCAGACGTCTATTACTCTGGACATCTCTCCTATGCAGAAAGCAGCCATGAGGAAATTGCCCCTGTGTCCGCCCCGCGGGTCCTGCTCTATGAGTTCCCTCCTTACCCCACTGAGCCTGGTGGGTTGGTGAGTACAGACCGGTAATGGCCGGCCAAGTATTGTCCCCTACACCCCCCACTATGTCCATTCAGGCGGGAGCAGCGCCCTCGTGGCCATAGAGTGCGGGATTAGTGGCCGGAGACCCTTCTGCCTATTATCTCCTCTGGATTAAAGCATTAGTCGAAAATCTAGCCTGCCCCATCCTTTGTCCTTCAGTGGGAGTGATGGCCGCCCCTTTACTACGGAGGCTGCGGTCTCATGGAGAAATTCGAGATTCTGTTGCAGAAATCTGATGTGGACTCTGGGGTTTGTGCTGCTGATTTGCCGCAAATCTGTAATTGTGGCCATGGCCACGTCATGTGTAGTAACAGCAGAGGAGCACTGCACCATGTAGCGACCTCTCATCAGACCTGAAGAAACTGGACTGATGAGACCGCGCTGAGATGGCGCCATTCACACGATGACTGATCCCAGCAGTAGAAATATCGCTGACGAGATCCCCGTAACTGCCTCATCTCTTCTACCTGCAGATGGCCGCACATCTTGTGTCTCTTCCTCCACAACCTGCAGCTGCTCCGCTCAGACATCAGCTCTTCTACCATGGCCTAAAGGTAATCCAGATCTTCATTCCCCCACGCCGTGCTCGTCGCTCTTCTAGAATCCAACAGTCCAGAACAAGATGAAGGCGGGTCCGAGCTGGCGACACTACAGACATAGTATAAACCCCCTATAAAATCACCAATCATCCAGATAATGGCTCCATGTCATCCTCGTCCAGAGTCCTCTATAACACAGCGTCGTATATGGGGGGCGGACGTCTCCTGCATGGCCACAATATAGGTGGTGTAAGGCAGTTTCTCCGGTGTCCGTGCGGTAATGTAGCAGTGACCCAAGAAAGTTCAACCAAAACGTCTTTATTTTCAAACCTCACTAAATAAATCCAGACCTTTCATCCTCCGGGTTCGCAGCCAGAGCATGTGTATCAGTCAGTATCAGTTGTTACCGTGGGCGCCAGCACCACCGTATCACTCATGGGTGGGTCAGTGGCTTTGCTTTCTCTGTCATACACACAACCTCCTGCTCTACTGCTTGCAAATCAAACACTGACTCACCCAGACCTCAACTGAATGTTTAAATGGGAATCGTGGACATGGGCCACTCCCAAGACCTGGAGTGGAGGGAGAGATCCGCCCCACTACCATCTATAGATCTCTCCAAAAATAAAAGCCCATGTCAGGTTTTTTTTTTTTAAATCCACACTTAGGCTAGGTTCACATTGCGTTAGTGGGTATCCGCTAACGGGATCCGTTACATAGCGCCACTAACGCAATGTAACGGATCCGTTAGCGCACCCATTGACCGCAATGTATGTAACGCATCCCTAACGCATGCCATTTTTGGCATGCGTTAGCGATGTGCCGTTATTTTGTGACGGACCTCAAACGCTGTCTGCAGCGTTTTTGGGTCTGTTCTCGCTAGTGCAGATCGGGCATCTGCGCTAGCGCAATCGCTAAACGCGATCCTTTTTGGACATTGCGTTAACGCAGTCCGTTAGCGTATGCGCTAAATGGACTGCACTAACGCAATGTGAACCTAGCCTTATTTTACTTTGTAACCACAGCTGTGGCTGTAATCACAGCTCTCTCCAGCGGGTTCAGTATGACGCTGTGCACATCCTGGGGGACACGTAACAACCCTCGAATATGATTCCCCTCACTGTCTCACATAGCCACCACCCCTCTATTCAAACTTGGGGGGTTGAACACCTGTCACCATACATGGGGCCTGTGACAGGGCATCCATATGTCCTTGCGCCTTCCCCACTCGATGTTGCACTGAGAAGTTTACATTTTGCAGTGACAGGAACCATCTGGTGATCTGAGCTTTCTTCTTCTCGGCATTTCTCATCCAGACCAAGGGTGAATGGTCTGTCACCAAGCGAGACTGGTGCCCAAGCAAATAAGAGCGTAGGGACTGCAAGGCCCACTCAATGGCCAAGCACTCCTTCTCCACTACGCTATAATTTTTCTCGGCCGGGGTGAGTTTCAAGTAGGTGACCAGGTGTTCTTCTTCTCTGTTCACCTCTTGTGACAGAACCTCTCCTAGGCCTACCTCCGAGGCATCCGTTTGTGCCATAAAGCCTTTCTTGAAGTTGGGGCTGGTGAGGATGGCTGTCCGCACAACGCCAACTTCATGGATTGGAGCTCTTCATCCATCCGGGGGTTCCACCCAACCATGACCAATTTTCTTAACATGTAACCCAGAAGACAAGATGACAGTGATAGAGATCATCTGGTGTTATAAAGGCGGTCTTTTCTTTTGCCGACTCTGTCAGATCGAGCGTGACTAACTAATGGGTCTTTCCTGTCTCTCAATCATCTTGTCCACCCGGGCACTGGATAAAGGTCAAATTTTGACACGTCATTCACGAGCCATAACGACCCGTCCAACTTTGGGATTAGTCCAGTGGGGATGGCCCACTCACTCCGGGATTCCTCAATTACTCCTAGCTGGAGCATTTGTCTTGCCTCACCCGCGATGGCTTGTCTCCGGGCTTCTGGCACACGTTACCGTTTCATTTACACCCTTACCTGCGGCTCGGTGACAATGTCATGCCGGATCACAGATGTCCGACCAGGTAGTTGTGAGGATACGTCCGTATTCTGCTGCACTAATTTCCTCTAGTCGCTCCTGTTTAGAGAGAGCATCGCTCCTCTTTACCTCTCTCTCGGCCTCCTCCCAGGCCGGTGTCGGAGGGTCGTTGCATCCATAATCATGCACTCCCGGTCCTTCCACGCTTTTACCAGATTTATATGATACAGTTGTTTGGGTTTCGTCTTCCCGGGCTGGTATACTCTGTAATTCACCTCCCCAACCTTTTCCCAGACTTCATACAGCCACTTGGCCCTGAGCTTCCTGCGGTGGGCACTAAGACTAACACCCGATGCCCTTGTTTACAGGATCTGACCTTTCTAGTATACCGCTCGGCTCTGTGCTGCTGGGCATCCACTAGATGTTCCTTTACTAAAGCATCACTGCTGTGATCCAGTCCTGCACACTCGCTGCATGTTCTGTTACGCTTTTATGGGCTCATGTTTCCACGTCTCGTTGGCTTCATCCTCCAGGCCCCGGGGATGTTTACCATATAAAAGCTTGAATGGAGAAAATGCTGTTGAAGACTACGTGTCTCCTGGAAGTCAAACATTAAATAGTGCACTAACATGTTCCAATCCCTCCCATCCTTGCAGACTACTTTTTTTTTGCATAAATTTTAGGGTTTTGTTCAACTTTTCCACTAGACCATTGGTCTGTGTATGGTTCACCAACATGCATAAGTAGTTTTTTTTGGAGCAATTTACACAGTTCCTTTCTCACCTTGGACATAAAAGAAGACCTCTGATCCGTAAGGATCTCCTTAAGTAGCCCAAGGTGGCAGAACATGGCAAACAGCTCCCGCCAGATAAGTTTAGCTGAGGTGTATTGAAGTGGAATTGCCTCTGGGTACCGAGTGGCGTAATCTACTACAACGAATATATGTTGGTGGCCCCAGGCGGATTATATGATTTGGCCCCACCATATCAATAGCAACCCACTCAAAAGGTACCTCTGTAATGGGTAGAGGTACTAATGGACTCCGGTAGTTTGTGGTGGGTGAGGTTTCCCATAGTTCTGGGCATCATCCCAATGGAGGTAAAAGTAGGCCTTCTGGGCATCTCCCATTAGGAATGGGGCCACTACTTCAGCGCACTGGGAAGTTGGCAGGCTCGCCCGCTCCACTGTGCATTCAAAGACTGTGAGGAAGGCTTCTGTTGTGAATTCTGTGGCAGAGCTCCCTCCTGTGGTCACAAGTGGTACTTCGGCTGATTCTCTCTGTGAGCTTCCGTTGGTGGAGGAAAGTGGTACTGCGGTTTCTGAGTTTCCTTCCTCAGGTGACGTGGTGAAGTCGTTAGGTGCTGCTCTATTTAACTCCACCTAGTGCTTTGATCCTGGCCTCCAGTCAATGTTCTAGTATTGGACCTGTTTCCTCCTGGATCGTTCCTGTGGCCTGCTGCTCTGCATAGCTAAGTTCTGCTTTGCTATTTTGTTTGCTGTTTTTTTCTGTCCAGCTTGTGTATTTGTTTTTTTCTGCTTGCTGGAAGCTCTGGGACGCAGAGGGTGTACCTCCGTGCCGTTAGTTCGGTACGGAGGGTCTTTTTGCCCCCTTTGCGTGGTTTTTGTAGGGTTTTGTGTTGACCGCAAAGTTACCTTTCCTATCCTCGCTCTGTTCAGAAAGTCGGGCCTCACTTTGCTAAATCTATTTCATCTCTACGTTTGTCTTTTCATCTTAACTCACAGTCATTATATGTGGGGGCTGCCTTTTCCTTTGGGGTATTTCTCTGAGGCAAGGTAGGCTTATTTTCTATCTTCAGGCTAGCTAGTTTCTCAGGCTGTGCCGAGTTGCATAGGGAGCGTTAGGCGCAATCCACGGCTGCCTCTAGTGTGGTTGGAGAGGATTAGGGATTGCGGTCAGCAGAGTTCCCACGTCTCAGAGCTCGTTCAATGTTTTTGGGTTATTGTCAGGTCACTGTATGTGCTCTGACCTCTATGTCCATTGTGGTACTGAATTACCTTATCATAACAGGCTTCCACATCATCGTCTGGACCCAACTTTCTCAATGCTGACTGGACGTTATCCCGTACCTCATGGCGAACCAGGATCGGCCATGAGGGCGTCTCTCGCAGGGCCGTAATCTGATGCAGTATCAGGTTGTTCATCTGCTGCTGGCACTGCTGTTGGTGCTGGTTGAGGACCAACTGTTTCAGTATCTCCTCCATTATATTGGCAGGCCGAGGCTGTAGTGTTGGAGTCTTAATTACAGACATTCAGCGTGCTTTGTGGTGTGCCTCAATTCATACTACCCACATTCTCCACCATATGTAAGGCAGCGGCTTTCGTGTCCTTGCGGCAATGAGGCAGTGACCATGACCCACGTAAAGTTAAATTTAAACGTCTTTATTTTCAAAACTCTCAAAATAAAACCAGACCTTTCATCCTCCGGTTCGCAGCCGGAGTATCCGTATCAGTCAGTATCAGTCTGTTACCGTGGGCGCCTGCACCACCGTATCACTGGTGGGTGCATCAGTAGCATTGCCTTCTCTGGCCAGAGTTCAGACTCACACAGACCCGTCATACACAAAGCCTCCTGCTCTGCTGCTTGTAAACCAAACACTGACGCACCCAAACTTAACTTGATCAAGATCTAAAATCTGACCTGATCAAATAGTTTGACCAAATCCATTCTGTCTTTGATTTTGCATTGTAACCACAGGCGTGGCTGTAATCACAATGCACTCCAGCGGATTCAGTATGCCCGACCCTCATATATGATCCCCTCAGTGCCTCATAGTGAGCACACACAGGCTAAACACCACTCACAGTCTTGTGATGTCAGGGGTGAAGCGTGTGCTCCACTCCTGAAGTGTCCGTGGTGCGCCGTGGGCTCCATGTGTTTGAAGTGAAGTCCGTGGTGTGGCATGTTCTCCACCTACCCTGAAGTGACGTCCGTGATGTGGCGTGTGCTTCCTATGTGTCTGAAGTGACATCCGTGGTGCGCCATGTGCTCCACCGTGACGTCCGTGGTGCGCTGTGGACTCTACCGTGTCTGCAGTGAGGTCTGTGGTGTGCTGTTCTCCACCATGTCTGAAGTGACGTCTCTGGTTTGGCGTGGGCTTCACCGCGCCTGAAGTGACGTCTGTGGTGCACTGTGGGCTCCACCATGTCTGAAGTGACGTCCGTGGTTTGGCGTGGGCTTCATAGTGTCTAAAGTGACGTCTGTGGTGCACAGTGGGCTCCACCGTGTCTGAAGTGACGTCTGTGGTGCGCTGTGGGCTCCACCATGTCTGAAGTGACGTCTGTGGTGTGCTGCGGGCTCCACCGTGTCTGAAGTGATATCCGTGGTGCACTGTGGGCTCCACCATGTCTGAAGTGACGTCCGTGGTGCACTGTGGGCTCCACCGTGTCTGAAGTGACGTCCGTGGTGTGCTGTGGGCTCCACCGTGTCTTAAGTGACGTCCGTGATGAGCTGTGAGCTCCACCGTGTCTGAAGTGAGGGCCGTGGTGCCCTGTGGGCTCCACCGGGTCTGAAGTGATATCAGTGGTGCTCTGTGGGCTCCACCGTGTCTGAAGTGACGTCTGTGGTGCGCTGTGGGCTCCACCGTGTCTGAAGTGACGTCCGTGGTGCACTGTAGGCACCACCGTGTCTAAAGTGACGTCCGTGGTGCCCTGTGGGCTCCACCATGTCTGAAGTGATGTCCGTGGTTTGGCGTGGGCTTCACTGTGTCTACAGTGACGTCCGTGGTGCAGAGTGGGCTCCACCGTGTCTGAAGTGACGTCCATGGTGCGCTCTGGGTTCCACAGTGTCTGAAGTAACGTCTGTGGTGCGCTGTGGACTCCACCGTGTCTGAAATGACGTCCATGGTGCGCCGTGGGCTCCACCGTGTCTGAAGTGATAACCGTGGTGCTCTGAGGGCTCCACTGTGTCTGAAGTGACGTCCGTGGTGCGCTGTGGGCTCCACCATGTCTGAAGTGACGTCTGTGGTGTGCTGTGGGCTCCACCGTGTCTGAAGTGAGGTCCGTGGTGCTCTGTGGGCTCCACCGTGTCTGAAGTGACGTCCGTGGTGTGCTCTGGGCTCCGCCGTGTCTTAAGTGACGTCCGTGGTGAGCTGTGAGCTCCACCGTGTCTGAAGTGAGGTCCGTGGTGCCCTGTGGGCTCCAGCGGGTCTGAAGTGATATCAGTGGTGCTCTGTGGGCTCCACCGTGTCTGAAGTGACGTCTGTGGTGCGCTGTGGGCTCCACCGTGTCTAAAGTGACGTCCGTGGTGCCCTGTGGGCTCCACCATGTCTGAAGTGATGTCCGTGGTTTGGCGTGGGCTTCACTGTGTCTACAGTGACGTCCGTGGTGCAGAGTGGGCTCCACCGTGTCTGAAGTGACGTCCATGGTGCGCTCTGGGTTCCACAGTGTCTGAAGTAACGTCTGTGGTGCGCTGTGGACTCCACCGTGTCTGAAATGACGTCCATGGTGCGCCGTGGGCTCCACCGTGTCTGAAGTGATAACCGTGGTGCTCTGAGGGCTCCACTGTGTCTGAAGTGACGTCCGTGGTGCGCTGTGGGCTCCACCATGTCTGAAGTGACGTCTGTGGTGTGCTGCGGGCTCCACCGTGTCTGAAGTGATATCCGTGGTGCACTGTGGGCTCCACCATGTCTGAAGTGACGTCCGTGGTGCACTGTGGGCTCCACCGTGTCTGAAGTGAGGTCCGTGGTGCTCTGTGGGCTCCACCGTGTCTGAAGTGACGTCCGTGGTGTGCTGTGGGCTCCGCCGTGTCTTAAGTGACGTCCGTGGTGAGCTGTGAGCTCCACCGTGTCTGAAGTGAGGTCCGTGGTGCCCTGTGGGCTCCACCGGCTCTGAAGTGATATCAGTGGTGCGCTGTGGGTTCCACTGTGTCTGAAGTGACGTCTGTTGTGCGCTGTGGGCTCCACCGTGTCTGAAGTGACGTCTGTGGTGCGCTGTGGGCTCCACCGTGTCTGAAGTGATGTTCGTGGAGCACTGTGGGCTCCACCGTTTTTAAAGTGACGTCCGTGGTGCCCTGTGGGCTCCACCATGTCTGAAGTGATGTCCGTGGTTTGGCGTGGGCTTCACAATGTCTACAGTGACGTCCGTGGTGCATAGTGGGCTCCACCGTGTCTGAAGTGACGTCTGTGGTGCGCTGTAAACTCCACCGTGTCTGAAATGATGTCCGTGGTGCGCCGTGGGCTCCACCGTGTCTGAAGTGATATCCGTGGTGCTCTGTGGGCTCCACCGTGTCTGAAGTGATATCCGTGGTGCACTGTGGGCTCCACCGTGTCTGAAGTGACGTCTGTGGTGCGCTGTGGGCTCCACCGTGTCTGAAATGACGTCCGTGGTGCGCCGTGGGCTCCACCGTGTCTGAAATGATATCCGTGGTGCTCTGTGGGCTCCACCGTGTCTGAAGTGATATCCGTGGTGCACTGTGGGCTCCACCGTGTCTGAAGTGACGTCTGTGGTGCGCTGTGGGCTCCACCGTGTCTGAAATGACGTCCGTGGTGCGCCGTGGGCTCCACCGTGTCTGAAATGATATCCGTGGTGCTCTGTGGGCTCCACCGTGTCTGAAGTGATATCCGTGGTGCACTGTGGGCTCCACCGTGTCTGAAGTGACGTCTGTGGTGCGCTGTGGGCTCCACCGTGTCTGAAATGACGTCCGTGGTGCGCCGTGGGCTCCACCGTGTCTGAAATGATATCCGTGGTGCTCTGTGGGCTCCACCGTGTCTGAAGTGATATCCGTGGTGCACTGTGGGCTCCACCGTGTCTGAAGTGACGTCTGTGGTGCGCTGTGGGCTCCACCGTGTCTGAAATGACGTCCGTGGTGCGCCGTTGGCTCCACCATGTCTGAAGTGACGTCCGTGGTGCGCTGTGGGCTCCACCGTGTCTGAAGTGACGTCCGTGGTGCGATGTGGGCTTGATCGTGTCTGAAGTGATATCCGTGGTGCGCTGTGGGCTCCACCGTGTTTGAAGTGACGTCCGTGGTGCGCTGTGGGCTCCACCGTGTCTGAAGTGACGTCCGTGGTGCGCTGTGGGCTCCACCGTGTCTGAAGTGACGTCCGTGGTGCGCTGTGGGCTCCACCGTGTCTGATTTAACGTCTGTGGTGCGCTGTGGACTCCACTGCACTGTGTACTCTCGTGAGGGAGATCACAATGGGAAGTGATGTCAGTGAGAAATGACCTCACCTTCTGTTGCAGGTGCGGGGTGCGGACCACCGTGCAGGTATTGTGTTGGGGGCGCTACAATAAAGATATCTTTACTTTATGGTGCGCACCATCTTAATGAAAAGGAAGTGACCGAGGAGGGGGACGAGGATGAGGAAGGGACCGAGGATGAGGAAGGGTCCGAGGATGAGGACGGGACCGAGGATGAGTAAGGGTCCGAGGAGGGGGATGAGGAGGGGACGAGGAAGGGTCCGAGGATGAGGACGGGACCGAGGATGAGTAAGGGTCCGAGGATGAGGAAGGGACCGAGGAAGGGGATGAGGAAGGGACTGAGGATGAGGAAGGGACCGAGGAGGGGGGTGAGGAAGGGACCGAGAAGGGGGCCGAGGAAGGGACCGAGGATGAGGAAGGGACCGAGGAGGGGACAAGGAAGGGACCAAGGAGTAGGAGGAGGAAGGGACCGAGGAGAGGGACGAGGAGGGGACGAGGAAGGGACTGAGGAGGGGGACGAGGAAGGGACCGAAGAAGAGACCGAGGAGGGGGACGAGGAAGGGACGAGTAAGGGACCGAGGAAGGGACCGAGGAAGGGGACGAGGAGGGGGACGAGGAAGGGACCGAGGAAGGGAACAAGGAGGGGGACGAGGAAGGGGACGAGGAGGGGGACGAGGAAGGGACCGAGGAAGAGACCGAGGAGAGGGACGAGGAAGGGACCGAGGAGGGGGATGAGGAAGGGACCGAGGAAGATACCGAGGAGGGGGACTAGGAAGGGACCGAGGAGGGGGACGAGGAAGGGAACGAGGAGGGGGACAAGGAAGGGACCGAGGAGGGGGATGAGGAAGGGAACGAGGAGGGAGACGAGGAGGGGACCGAGGATGAGGAAGGGACCGAGGATGAGGAAGGGACCGAGGAGGGGGATGAGGAAGGGAACGAAGAGGGGAACGAGGAAGGGACCGAGGAGGGGGACGAGGAAGGGAACGAGGAGGGGGACCAAGGAAGGGACCGAGGAGGAGGACAAGAAAGGGACCGAGGAGGGGGACGAGGAAGGGACCGAGGAGGGGGACGAGGAAGGAAACGAGGAGGGGGACGAGGAAGGGAACGAGGAGGGGGACAAGGAAGGGACCGAGGAGAGGACCGAGGAGGGGACCGAGGATGAGGAAGGGACTGAGGAGGGGGACAAGGAAGGGACCGAGGAGGGGCCGAGGAGGGGGACGAGGAGGGGACCGAGGATGAGGAAGGGACTGAGGAGGGGAACGAGGAGGGGATGAGGAAGGGACCGAGGAGGGGATGAGGAAGGGACCGAGGAGGGGGAGGGACGTTCATATTATTTGTCATATTATTTTCTTTCTCAGGTTCCCCAACACTTCAGGCAGATGGCGTATGAGCCGGTGAGGAGGCGCGGGGCGGCGGCCATGTACCTAACCCCTCATCTAGCGAGACCACTGAGGAGCGGGGCTGAGGTAAGGTCAGCAGACCACCCCCATGAGTAACCCCTGGACCTGCTGGGTGTTGTAGTGCAGATCTGGTACTCTCATTATCTGTCCCTGCTGGATGTTGTAGTCCAGGTCTGGTACTCTCATTATCTGTCCCTGCTGGGTGTTGTAGTGCAGGTCTGGTACTCTCATTATCTGGCCCTGCTGGGTGTTGTAGTGTAGGTCTGGGACTCTCACTATCTGGCCCTGCTGGGTGTTGTAGTCCTTGGCTGTGCAGTGGGTACATGATACAATTGGTGTCTCCGCAGGATGAGCTGATGCCGGAGATGACCCCACCGCCTCTTGACCCCACTGCGGTTCGGGAACACACATGGAGCGCCCACTCTCACGGAAAACTAGAAGAGGAAAAGGTTGGATGTCGAACGCTGCTGCTGAGACCCCCAGAGATGTTGCTGAACCCCCCAGATTTCCATCCGATGCATGTATTTGTGAGTACATGCCCCATAATGTCAGAAAGTGGGGGGCAGATGAGTTGCATTAGGAGGTCCGTGTCGCTGCAGCTGGGGGTCCGCACATCCCTGCACACCAGCCTGAGAAAGGGGATGACTTATTACACATGCAGGGGAGGAAGACATATATACACACGACGCTGGGGGGCTTCTGTGTAATATTTGGGGGGTGAGACCCCTGTGTATTATATATGGGGGGATGAGACCCCTGTGTATTATATATGGGGGGATGAGACCCCTGTGTATTATATATGGGGGATGGAGCCCTGTGTATTATATATGGGGAGGTGAGACCCCTGTTTATGATATGGGGGGTGAGACCCCTGTGTATGATATATGGGGGGGTGAGACCCCTGTGTATTATATATGGGTGGATAACACCCCTGTGTGATATATGGGGGGAGTGAGACACCTGTGTATGATATATGGGGGGTGAGACCCCTGTGTATTTTATATAGGAGACTCCTGTGTATTTTATATGGGGGGATAAGACCCCTGTGTATTATATATGGGGGGTGAGACCCCTGTGTATTATATATGGGGAGTGAGACCCCTGTGTATTATATATGGGGGGATGGAGCCCTGTGTATTATATATGGGGGGTGAGACCCCTATGTATTATATAGGGGGGGTGTCACGGATCCCTTTTCCGTGGTGTCACTTATTCATCACGTGCCTGCTCTCACACGTGACTTGGGGTTGTGCCTGCAAGGGTTAATCTATCTCCTCACTCTCAGTCCAGCATTCAACCTCTGTCCTATGCTGTAATTTGAGCATAAATCACACACCGACCCAGGCCACACACCCGCTCATACACGCTGCCACCACTCATCGAATACACGGGCGATGAGTCCCGGAAATAATAATACTAATAAAAATATGTCTATCACTCATAAGGCTCACACACCTTAGGCTATGGATTCCTTTTAAACATTCAAGGTTCAACTTGTTAAAGTTTTATACTTTAATAACAAAAGGTTCAATGCTTACAATAAGAAAAAGGTATAAAAATATGATAATAAAAAGACATACAACTTATGCAAAGCAGTATCAAAATAAGAAGGAGAAACTTACAGAAATCATCTAACTGGTAGTTTGCTTTCTGCTCTCTGAGGGTAGGACGAATGTAGATTTGATCACACCAGCTTCTCAGGCTGCCCCCATCATGTGAACACAATTCTCTGTCTGCAGCCTAAATTTATAACTTTAGTCTGGAGGTCAGGTTTCTAGACTGGCCTGCCAGGTTAATATCATAACTGCTGCCTGTTTGATTGGGCCACGGCCACGCCCCCAATGAATATATTATTTTCTCTTGTGAAAAGGTTCTCAGGAATAGATCACCTCAGGCCGCAATTAGTATCTCCCCTCCATGCGCTAGAAGGTGCCAAATGTTGTTTTTCTTCTCGGCCCTAGCTAGACCTCCTGGTGAGATCTGGAGACAGAATTTCTACTAGTCCCAAGGAAGTACCTATTAACTCCTAGGTGCGACTTGCCTTCAGGACAGATGTTACATTATCACTAGTCTGTATTATTGGTGTCATGCGCAGTGGTGTGCGCGCCATCCTGACATGCGTAATGATGCGCGGCTGGCTCGTGGTGACGGCATCGCACTGATGTGCTGTTCGGCAATGGCGGCGCATATTGTGACGTCAGTGATATGCAGAGCATTAAGGATTGAGGTTGTAATACACGCTGGTACAACTTCCTGATGAAGTGGGCAGGTCAGGCATGTGATGTATGTCATGTGGCACCTATATCTAATGATGTGGAGGTATTCCACAATTACCCATGTGTCCATTATATGGGGGGTTACCACTGGTATATGGATTGGAAAAAACCATTGAGGTTATCATAGTCTGAGCTTCAACAAAATGGTGTCTCGGACCCGGCCTCTAGTGTCTCCACAATAGTACCGCCCAGATACACGCCCTCTTGCCTGGACACATGTATATAAGGAGTTCAAGTAGGATTCCATGCAGCATCTACATATCATGGCCTCCTGATGATCCGCTGAGGTGAAACGCGTTGATAAGTATCTGGTCTCACCCTCTGCTATTATCTGTGATATGCCATGCAATGTTCAGCTGTAGATAGAACTGACTAATGCTATTTTCCTGGCACTGCCGTTTTGACTATACATATGTGTGGCTACTTGCAATTTGTTAATCTGTGAATTATCATCAGCTCAGTTACAGGGAATCTGAGGGTCAGCCACCGGTGAGTGGGGGGCCATATCCGCCGACAAGTAGGGTGCCAACCTCCACTGACAGGCAGGTGCACAGCAGTAGGAGTCAGAGGTAGTGAGCTGAGGTTTTTAGCACGAGCACCCTGGCACACACCAAAGGCTAAGATATATGTGTATCCACATATATATATATACATAATAAGTAGCCTTTTTGTTATCCTGCCTATCTTTTTTTCCGGTGGAATATATGACGAGGCATCTGTGACACCTTTTAACAGGGGTTATAGTAGGAGTCACGGGGTCAGCCGACGGTGAGCGGGGGCGCCAATCTCGTTTGTATGTGTAGGGTGCCGACCTCCGCTGATAGGCAGGATTTGTATATAGGTGCTAATAACAGGGCAATCTACAGCGCACGGTTGTGTGTTATTTTTGTGTATATCTGGTTGTAGTTGTGTCATGGTTTTAATTGAACGTAATACACTTGATGTTTTATCTACATCATCGTAGAAAATTAAGAGTTATTTGCTTTACTTAATTTGAATTTTTCTGACTCTTTTGGTGGCTGTATTATCACTAGTCACACATATAACCCTAGACATATGTCCCTACACACATATAGATAGATATATATACACATATTTCACCACAAGGGGGGGGGTGAGACACCTGTGTATGATATATGGAGGGTGAGACCCCTGTGTATTTTATATGGGGGGATGAGACCCCTGTGTATTTTATATGGGGGGATGAGACCCCTGTGTATTATATATGGGGGATGAGACCCCTGTGTATTATATATGGAGGGTGAGACTCCTGTGTATTATATATGGAGGGTGAGACCCCTGTGTATTTTATATGGGGGGATGAGACCCCTGTGTATGACACAGTATATGGGGGGTGAGACCCCTGTGCATTATATATGGGGGGTGAGACCCCTGTGTATGATATATGGGGGATGAGACCCCTGTGTATGATATATGGGGGGTGAGACCTCTGTGTATGATATATGGGGGTGAGACCCCTGTGTATTATATATGGGGGGTGAGACCCCTGTGTATTATATATGGGGGATGAGACCCCTGTGTATTATATATGGGGGGATGGACTCCTGTGTATTATATATGGGGGGTGAGACCCCTGTGTATTATATATGGGGGATGAGACCCCTGTGTATTATATATGGGGGGTGAGACCCCTGTGTATTATATATGGGGGGTGAGACCCCTGTGTATTATATATGGGGGGTGAGACCCCTGTGTATGATATATGGGGGAGATGAGACCCCTGTGTATTATATATGGGGGGGTGAGACCTTCGATCATTACCGTGAAAACAAGGCCAGGAGCCGACTGTGGAACTGATCATGAACTTTTGACAGCAAAGATTAGAGTCAAGCTGCACAAACGGACTTGACAACAGGTCGTTTCCAACTTCGATTTGAGCAGCATACCTTAAGATTTTTGGAATGGTCTGCACAACCGATTATAGCACTGGATACAGATGAAAGAAAGCCTGAGGAATTGTGGACACATATAAAGACTAATATTATTGAAGAAGCCAGAAAGACAATAAACAAGAAGCATAAGACACCCCCCCCCCAACCATGGTTAACAGAAGAGACCCTAGAGAGCATCAAAGACAGACAAATGGCAAAAGCAAAGGGTAAGAAGCAGGATGCAGGCAACATCAGAGGAAGAGTAAAAGACTAAAGAGAGCCATTTGAGCAGACAAAGAACTTTATTACCAAAAGATATGTACAGAGATAGAAAGTGAACATCTGAGGGGCAAGACCAGGAAGGCGTACAGAAAGATCATAGAGATACGATGAAAGTTTCAACCAACAGTGGGAATGTGGAAAGACGCCAACGGGAACAAACTAACTGAACCAGAACAGATCAAGGAACAATGGAAGAGGACACGGAGCTTCTCTACAAGAACGACTCAGTGATACGGGAAGAAACGGACTCTTCAGATGATGAAGCCGAACATCCTGAAAGTCAAGTTGCTGCTGCGATAAAGCTTTTGTCAAACAACAAAGAAACTGGATGTGACAATATTTCAACAGAGCTAGCAGTCTTCTGAAGGCGCAGCTGATGTAATCACACGCCTGTGTCAACAGATCTCGATAACTGGTAAACGGAGCAAGGACTGTACAAGATGCGGGTATATTGCAATTCCAGAGAAGGGAGATGCTACCGACTGTGGAAACTATCGGACTATTGCGTTCATGCCTTGTGCCGGCAAAACTCTACTGAAGATCCTTCAAAGACAGCTACAGCCTTACTGAAAAAGAGCTGCCGGAGGAAGAAGCAGGATTCAGAAAAAGCTGAGGAACAAGAGAAGTGATTGGTAACATTAGATGCATAATGGAAAAGGCCAAAGAATACAACAAGGAGATTGACGTCTACTTCATTGACTGCAGCAAATCCTTTGACTGTGTTGATCACCAGAAACTTTGGATACCATGAAGGACATGGGTGTGCCGAACCATCTGATCAGTCTCATTAGTGACCTTTACATTGACCAAGAAGCAACAGTCTGAATGGAGCACGGTGACACGACATGGTTTAGAGGAGAGCGAGGCGGCATCCTGTCTCCATTTCTCCTCAATCTATATGCAGACGCTATTGTCAGGAAGGCTGGACTCGCCGAAAAAGAAGAAAGAATCAAAATTGTTGGACCAATAATCAACCACCTTAAATACACGGATGATCCAACATTGATAGTTTAAGAACAGCGCCGGTGCCCCTGCACAAATCACTTTCCTCCTCTCGGAAGGGACACCCCTTGGTGTTCACTTACCCTCCCACGCTGCTCCAGTCCTAGTAGCGTCTGCTTCATTCCAGGACCTACACCCGCCGGTCTGCTGGTAGTGTGCTTATGGCATGCACACTTCCTGCTTCTCAAAGGGGCAGTGTGCACATTCTGAAAATGTCCCCAGCCAATGGCTGGGAGACATCAGGTATTTAAGGCTCCCTCCCCTATAGGGAGGTGCCTTGGCAACTCTAGTCCATTAGTGCTTTTCATGTTCATCTAAGTAGTAAGATCCCTGTACCCGTGTTCCCTGTTTCTGATCCTGTCCATCCTGTCTGTACCTGATCCTGCCTGTCCTGATCCTGATCCCATCCTGCCTATACCCAGCCCTGATCCTGACCTGCCTGGTCCGCATCTTTTACCGCCTCCCTTATCTGTCTAGTCTGAACCAGGTCCTGTGTTTCTTTAACAAGCCCCATCTGTTTTGGTGTTCCAGTTCCCGCCCTGTCTACCATTTCTATACTATCCATCCTCCTGCTATCCAATTCCTGGCTGTCCTGGATTCCTGTAAGCTGCCCCGTCTGTTCCTCTGTTAGAGTTCCCACCCTGTCTACCAGCCTTGTACTATCCATCCTCCTGCTATCCAGTTCCAGTCTATCCTGATTCTCTTAGTCCATCCCTGCTTCCCAACACTTCTCAGGGTGTCAGCTGCTGCTGTTCAGGGCTCTGTCCTTGAGAAGTACCTGGCGTTCTCCTGGGTCCAAGTCTAACCACTCTATCAGGGAATATATTGAAGAACTAGGTGGTCACTTAGATACGCCCATCAAGGCTCTTCTTGGTCCGTGGCACACTTGTTCCACAACCACATGTGTATCAGTTAACTAAGGCCATGGAACCTGCTGACTCTCATACCCCTTGTCACGATTCCCCCTGACAGCTGTCACCAATGGGTCAGGATTCACACCGTGACCGTCACCCCTACGTCACGGATTGAGGTGACTTTAGGCCAACAGACGGCTATCACATGTGCAGGGGGCTTATCTTAGTTATCCCTCCACTCCACGATGTGATGAAAAAAAACACACACAAGGCTATTGACCTCTTAGCTTACAGCAGGGGCTTATTCTAGGTATCCCACTGCTTTCAATATACCACAAACTGCAGGGATTTATGTATATCCCGCTTACAGTTCCACTTAACACTTGCAGCTCTCTGGCGCCCCCCTTTCTCTCAGGTCAGATTAGGTACTGCACCCTGGGTAATTAGTCGCCAGAAAGGCTGCCTGCTATGTACTGGCTATTGGGCACGCTGCAGAGACGCGATAACTACTCCCACACAGGCAGGAACAATAATTATTAACCCCGCAGTCGCTTCAGCATCGCTCAACAGTCTGCACACTTTCGCTGCCACCAGCTTCGATTAAACGGGTCCGAAGCTAACCCAACTCAACAGTAACAGTAGCGTATTTCACTTCAGAAGACTGGGTAAGTTTAGAGCATGGATGAACGAACTAATATATAATAGTATATTCCATTGAAATTAATTAGGCAGTGCTTTATGAAAAAATATTTTATAAAGAAGTCACAAATGAGACAATTGCAAATACGTATAAGGGTAATTATGAAATAAACAGGGATTAAATGAGAAAAAAAGTATCGCTCACATGTTCAACGCATTGCAGGCAATCAGGCTAGGGCAGTTTCCATATATCCCAGTCCATGGGATGCTGCTGGCTTCAGGAGAGGACAAGAAGTCAGGAAGAAATCTAGCAGAAAGTGACTCCTCAGAGCCTGCCAGACACTTAAAACATTAAGGCTGTGACATCACAGAAAGGCTGGCTTATCCAGACCCTCCTCTCTCTACATTCTGCCTAAACTTTAAACTATTCTCTCTGATTTCTATAACTTCACTACAAAACATGTCAGAGTCAGACCAAACTCATCATTCATCTCAGATTAACGTGGGCATTCTAATGAGATCAAATATGTCCTATCTGGGATACATATTTCCAGAGAAATCCCTACTTCTTTACCAGATGGAGTTAGAAGCTCGTGTTTCGCGGGTTGTGTAGATACACCGAGTGAGAATAAAAATATATATTTTCGTATTTCTAGCTTAAATCGTTTGCCTAATATCTAACAAAAACTAAACAAAGAATCTTTCCTGAATCTTGGAGCCACTTTTCCAGTTTGAACTAGAGAATGTGGGAGGGGTGAGGGACTTTCCTCTGAGCCTGGAATTTACGACCCCAGAGCAATAAAACCTCTCTTCCCCCATACTCTCAGAGAAGGAAAGCCAGGAATTTGCAGCTACAAACTGTTGCTCCAAGAAGGGGGGCTTAGCCCACACAGGCTAGAGAACTACTTATGATATTTCATACCATATCGTGACACCCCTCCAATCCCAGAGCTATTCCAACCTGTCAGAGACCAGCAAGATATGATATTGTCATATCTGCGAACAGTGAACACCCACCTGGACGCTCTGACATCAGCGGCTGCATCCTGTCTGGTCGAAACTGCTGCAACCATGGCAGTGACTATTCAGTCCGCATATCATGCTCCAGATCCTGGACCCCGTCTGTCTGCTCCACCTCATTTTGACGTGATGGATCCCTAACAAAGGTGATAGTTAATTAACCTGTGCTCCCTGCATTTTGAACTGCTGGCTCACCAGTTTTCCTCTGATCTGGTGAAGGTGGCATTCCTATTGTCCCATCTTGGAGGAGAGGCCCTGGCGTGGCTCAACCCTTTGTTGGAGAGAAGAGACCCTGTCTTCTCGGATCTGTAGGCCTTCCTGGAGGAGTTCTGCAAATTCTTCAACAAGCTGGACCGAGTTACCTCTGCTTCATCATCTCTACTCAGACTGCGCAAGGCAAGTCTGACTGTAGGCCAATGTGTCCGCCCCCTGGCTTCTGAACTCGGCTGGAACAACAAGGCATTAGTTGCTGCATTCTGGCATGGATCTTGCGGTAAGATAAAGGGAGAGCTGGCAGGTCGAGATATTCCCACTACTCTGCATGACCTAATTTCCCTGGTCATTCACATTGACCTCAGATTCTAAGAGCGCTCCAGAGAGACGGCGCGTGAGAGAAAACCTCTTTGTCTGGCTCCATAATTCCAGAAGCCCCTCAGTCCTCCATGGCCGCGATCTCATTTGAGCCTATACAGGTCGACGATGTAAAGCCAAAGAACGACAGGAGATCTGTCGAGCCAAGGGCTTGTGCTTTTATTGTGGAGGCACAGGACATCTCATCCGCACCTGTCCCAAGAAGTCGGAAAACTCCCAAGCCTAGGGTCGGTAGGGAAGGCTACTCTGATCGTATCTGTGACATGTATAGGTTCCGAGTTTGTTCCCGATTCGTTGAGACAGTATCTGGATTCTGGTGTGGCAGGGAACTTCATGCAGCAAGCATTGGTAGATAGTTACCAGATCCTCATTCAGCGCCTCTAGAATTCATTTTTGCTGTCATCTGTCGATGGTAGAGCCCCATTCAAAGTCATTTAAGTAGTCAACAAGCAAGCAGAGCTCCGGATAGAAATGCTGTACACAGAGAATATCGCCTTCTATGTGCTCCCTAGTCTGTCTCATCCACTTCTCCAGGGTCTTCAGTGGCTCCCCATTCATGAACTCGTTCTTGACTGGAGATCAGGAGAGGCGCTTTGTTGGGGACAGTTTTCTTATGAGAACTGTCTTTTACCTGTACGTCCAGTTCGGCCACTGCCAGCACCATCTTGTCTGCCATGATTAGAATCCGCCTACTGGTTATGGGTCTGGGAATTGCGGGCGGACAGAAATTAATTTCCCAGGTTTCTGATGGCCATAAATGCCACAAAACGCTGCTATGCGTAACTCCAAGTGCCCAGATCCTGGAAATCTAATTTTCATGTTTCTGGGATTAATGTGTATTATTGAATTTGACTTTGTGTGTTTTGCTTAGAAGACAGAGTTTTTTGGAGGGAAAAACGCATTCAGCTCTGCTAGCCCTGGCAGGCAATAAAACTCCGCATTCCAAGCTGACCATTTGCCTGAAGGGGGGGGGTTTAAATTCAAAGAGAGTGAGAGGTGTTATATGTAGGATTTGGTCCTACAGAAACAAATGGTGGGAGGAGCAGTACGCCAGCTCTGGTTGTGTCCCTAGAACAATGGTAAATAATTCAAATTTTCCTGACAGTCCCTGTACCTGTTCTCCCTGATTCTGATTTTGTCCACCCTGTCAGTACCTGATCCTGCCCGTCCTCCTAATCCTGATCCAGTCTGTCCTGTATGAACCTGCTCCTGATCCCATCCTGCCTATACCCAGTCCTGATCCTGACCTGCCTGGTCAGCACCTGTTACCGCCTCGCTCATCCATCTAGTCTGAACCAGGTCCTGTGTTCCTTTAACAAGCCCCATCTGTTTTGGTGTTCCAGTTCCCGCCCTGTCTACCATTTCTATACTATCTATCCTCCTACTATCCAATTCCTGGCTGTCCTGACTCTTCGAGTCCCTCCCTGTTTCCCAACACCTCTTATGGGGTCAGCTGCTGCGATTCCGGGGTCTGTCCTGGAGTGGTACCTGGCGTACACCTAGGTCAAAGTGTAACCATACCATCAGGAGCACTAGTGAAGAACCAGTTGGTTGTTTAGTTACCCCCCTTCAGGCTCTCCCCAGACCGTGGCACAGTTGTTCCACAACCACATGCGTAATAGATAGCAGCAAGATTAGATGGAATGAATGACTTACTATAGAGCAGTGTTCCCAACTCCGGTCCTCAAGAGCCACCAACAGGTCATGTTTTCAGGCTTTCCTTAGTATTTCACAGGTGATGGAATTATTGCCTGTGAAGGTGATGCAATTTTCACCTGGGCAATACTAAGGAAAGCCTGAAAACATGACCTGTTGGTGGCTCATGAGGGCTGGAGTGGGGGAACACTGCTATAGAGAGTCAAGATGGGAAGCTCGAACATGGGACTGCTACGCAACACAAAGAAGATAAAGATTTATCTTCCATGTACCTCTGGGACTCATCTGAGGTGGACGGTGACAAACTGAAGGTAGTAAAGGACTTCAACCTACTGAGATCAATGATCACTCAAGATTCTGTGACGATGCCCGAAGTCAATAGGAGAATAGAAAAAAGTAGTAGTTTAGCTCACCTGCTTAGTGCACGGTCTGCGGAAAGTTCAGGAAGAGACCAGCACTCACTTCTTCCATAAGGAAAGATGTTTATTCCAATAAAGAAAAAATCAGGAGCTGTTCACACAGCACTGCTCCATGAGGCATAGAAGGAAACCATAGAAAGAGAAGGCAATGCGTTTCTGACCTTTGTGGTACTTAATCACTGCTTAAATCTTCACCTGAGATCACACAACTATATGTAAGCCCAGTCTGGCTAATTTTTTAGCCTACATGTGTGTACGAATAAAACAAACTATGAAAAAGTCACACAAGTGACTAAACAAATATAACACAAAACAATGGATATACAAATAAACCATGAGAGAACAAACTCTCACAATAATACAAAATTAAATCAGACCTTTTGTTGAGCCCCATGGGAGATGTAGTAATTAATATTAGAATCCAGTACGCTGCTCTTCCCCTATTAGTCTTGAACTTGAAATTGCATGTCTCATCATTATCGGATCTACAAAAACCCAAATATTCATAACTTTCCACTTGAGCCTGTCTATTGTAGATGTTTTGATTAAAGGAAGCTCATCCTGGAGGGCACAATAGGAATCCTGCCTTAATTGTTTGATCACCCCAGGGAGTCTTGGCTTCAAAGAGAACTTGAATGGTTAACTTTTCCTATGTTAATTGTTTTCCTCACCGCCTAACTATATGTAATTTTCCATATGTCAACTGGGCAATTCTATTTCAAAGAGACTTAGAATGCCAACTCTTTCTGACAATTCTGGGGGAGTGAGTGCCCCCTCACTAGAGTGTTTTTATGGATTTTAATGTTTTCTGTGACCATAATAATAGACCCTTCTGTACTATATAGGGGAAGGGGAAGACTTATGTGTTTTTATATGTGAGGTGAGACCCCTGTTTATATATTATATCGTCATGGACGAAAGTGTTGGCACCCTTGAAATTGTTCCAAAAATAAAGTATTTCTCCCAGAAAATTATTGCAATTCCACATGCTTTGTTATACACAGGTTTATTTCCGTTATGTGTATTAGAATAACACAAAAAGAAGACAAAAAAAGGCAAATTGGACATAATTTCACACAAAACCGCCCAAAATGGACAACTGCATATTAATTTTAGGGGCCTTTGACTTTGGGGCTCAGATTCTGTCTAATGAACTTTTCTGCCTTGCTTCGTTTTGTCATTTCCTGGAGATTATTCCGTTAATTCCTCCTGGCTTTTGCCCTTCTTAACGCTGCAGCTGTTATCCGTTGGCTCGCTGTTGTCAGCTCTTACATCATCGGTCACCCCCGTCCAAACAGCAGAGGAATGTTGTGCTTGTATGACGAAATGGTGATGCGAGCCCGACCTCAAACCTGGGCTTGTTCTGTATTGGAGAGGGGTTGTGGACAGAGGACCCCTACCAGCCTGGCACAGACAAGTGTGCTGCCCTGACACATGGTGACATACCCTCAGCTGTGAGATGCCTTCAGGATGCATTGGATGGCACTGGGCTTGGGCCTTTCTCCCTTTCACTTTGCCTTTTCCCCTTCTTGCCTTGTAGACCCCGGCTCCAGGACTGATGGCCTTCAAGAGATCCCTGGCGTACTCTGACATTGACCTGGAATGCCACCTGTGCCCACTGCCCAAGTACTTACCCCCGCCGGAGGCCACAGGGGGCCCAGCCAGGAAGGTAGAGAGCGGGCATGGTTGGGTGTCTTCTGCTGAAGTCAGGGGTCCATTACTGAACAATACCACCCCTTGTATTTGTAGGGGCTTATAAGAGGGGTCCCGACCTTGAAGAGGTTCCCAGAAGTCTACCTGTTAACTGCCTTCCATGTGCCAGATGTCTGCAGACCCCGCAGGTGAGTACATGGCCAGGATTATGTGATGCAGCTGTTTGAGCAGGAATGTAGGGGTCCACTTGTGCTGCCCCCGGTAGTAACCAGTCTCTATCACTGTCACCCTCAGGTGTGACCCGTTCTGCAGGGAGCTCCTGCCCGTCAGCGGGCCCCCAGCTCACAGCAGCTTACCGGCTGAGGACAAGGAGAGCATTGTGATGAGGTGAGCTCCATTCACTTCAAGGCTGACACTGTACCGAACACGGGGCTAACCTCACAGAACGTGAGGCTGACACTGCACCGACTGCGGAGCTGACCTCACCGAACGCCGGGCTGACATTGCACCAACCGCAGAGCTGACCTCACCGAACACCGGGCTGACACTGCACCGACCACGGAGCTGACCTCACCGAACGCCGGGCTGACATTGCACCAACCGCAGAGCTGACCTCACCGAACATCGGGCTGACACTGCACTGACCGCGGAGCTGACCTCACCGAACATCGGGCTGACACTGCACCGACCGCGGAGCTGACCTCACCGAACATCGGGCTGACACTGCACCGACCGCGGAGCTGACCTCACCAAACATCGGGCTGACACTGCACCGACCGCGGAGCTGACCTCACCGAACATCGGGCTGACACTGCACCGACCGCGGAGCTGACCTCACTGAACACCGGGCTGACACTGCACCGACCGCGGAGCTGAACTCACCAAACACCGGGCTGACACTGCACCGACCGCGGAGCTGACCTCACCGAACAGCGGGCTAACACTGCACCGACCGCGGAGCTGATCTCACCAAACATCGGGCTGACACTGCACCGACCGCGGAGCTGACCTCACCGAACAGCGGGCTAACACTGCACCGACCGCGGAGCTGATCTCACCAAACACGGGGCTGACACTGCACCGACCGCGGAGCTGACCTCACCGAACAGCGGGCTGACACTGCACCGACCGCGGAGCTGACCTCACCGAACATCGGGCTGATACTGCACCGACCGCGGAGCTGACCTCACTGAACACCGGGTTGACACTGCACCGACTGTGGGGCTGACCTCACCGAACACGGGGCTGACACTGCACCGACCGCGGAGCTGACCTCACTGAACAGCGGGCTGACACTGCACCGACCGCGGAGCTGACCTCACCAAACATCGGGCTGATACTGCACCGACCGCGGAGCTGACCTCACCGAACAGCGGGCTGACACTGCACCGACCACGGAGCTGACCTCACTGAACACCGGGTTGACACTGCACCGACTGTGGGGCTGACCTCACCGAACACGGGGCTGACACTGCACCGACCGCGGAGCTGACCTCACTGAACACCAGGTTGACACTGCACCGACTGTGGGGCTGACCTCACCGAACACGGGGCTGACACTGCACCGACCACGGAGCTGACCTCACTGAACAGCGGGCTGACACTGCACCGACCGCGGAGCTGACCTCACCAAACATCGGGCTGATACTGCACCGACCGCGGAGCTGACCTCACCGAACAGCGGGCTGACACTGCACCGACCACGGAGCTGACCTCACTGAACACCGGGCTGACACTGCACCGACCGCGGAGCTGACCTCACCGAACATCGGGCTGACACTGCACCGACCGCGGAGCTGACCTCACCAAACACCGGGCTGACACTGCACCGACCGCGGAGCTGGCCTCACCGAACATCGGGCTGATACTGCACCGACCGCGGAGCTGACCTCACCGAACAGCGGGCTGACACTGCACCGACCACGGAGCTGACCTCACTGAACACCGGGCTGACACTGCACCGACCGCGGAGCTGACCTCACCGAACATCGGGCTGACACTGCACCGACCGCGGAGCTGACCTCACCAAACACCGGGCTGACACTGCACCGACCGCGGAGCTGACCTCACCGAACATCGGGCTGACACTGCACCGACCGCGGAGCTGACCTCACCAAACACCGGGCTGACACTGCACCGACCGCGGAGCTGACCTCACCGAACAGCGGGCTGACACTGCACCGACCGTGGAGCTGATCTCACCAAACATCGGGCTCACCTCACTGAACACCGGGCTGACACTGCACCGACTGTGGGGCTGACCTCACTGAACACCGGGCTGACACTGCACCGACTGTGGGGCTGACCTCACCGAACACGGGGCTGACACTGCACCAACCGCAGGTCTGACCTCACCGAACACGGGGCTGACACTGCACCGACCGCGGAGCTGACCTCACTGAACACCGGGCTGACACTGCACCGACCGCGGAGCTGACCTCACCAAACATCGGGCTGACACTGCACCGACCGCGTAGCTGACCTCACTGAACACCGGGCTGACACTGCACCGACTGTGGGGCTGACCTCACTGAACACCGGGCTGACACTGCACCGACTGTGGGGCTGACCTCACCGAACATCGGGCTGACACTGCACCGACCGCAAAGCTGACCTCACCGAACACCGGGCTGACACTGCACCGACCGCGGAGCTGACCTCACCAAACATCGGGCTGACACTGCACCGACCGCGGAGCTGACCTCACCGAACAGCGGGCTGACACTCTACCGACCGCGGAGCTGATCTCACTGAACACCGGGCTGACACTGCACCGACTGTGGGGCTGACCTCACCAAACATCGGGCTGACACTGCACCGACCGCGGAGCTGACCTCACCGAACACGGGGCTGATACTGCACCGACCACGGAGCTGACCTCACTGAACACCGGGCTGATACTGCACCGACTGTGGGGCTGACCTCACCAAACATCGGGCTGACACTGCACCGACCGCGGAGCTGACCTTACTGAACACCGGGCTGACACTACACAGAACGTGGGGCTGACCTCACCGAACACGGGGCTGACACTGCACCTTCCGCGGAGCTGACCTCACCGAACAGCGGGCTGACACTGCACCAACCGCAGGTCTGACCTAACCGAATACGGGGCTGGCACTACACAGAACGTGAGGCTGACACTGTGCCAACCACTGGGCTGACCTCACCGAACATGGGGCTGACACTGCACCAACCGCAGGTCTGACCTCACCGAACACGGGGCTGGCACTACACAGAACGTGAGGGTGACACTGCACCAAATGTGGGGCTGACGTCTCCGAACACAGGGCTGACACTGCACCGACTGCGGGGTTGACGTCAACGAGCACGGGGCTCTCACAACACAGAACGTGGGGCTGACACTGCACCGACGGCGGGGCTAACTTCACTGAACACTGGGCTGACACTGCACCGATTGCGGGGCTGGCACTACACGGAACGTGGGGCTGACACTGCACTGACTGCGGGGCTGACCTCACCAAACAACGGGTTGACACTGCACCAACAGCGAGGCTGACCTCACCAAACACGGGGCTGGCACTTCACAGAACGTGGAGCTGACACTGCACCGACTGCAGGGCTGACCTCACCGAACACTGGACTGACACTGCACCGACTGCAGGGCTGACCTCCCCGAACACCCGGTTGCCACTGCACCAACAGCGGGGCTGACCTCTCCAAAGACGGGGTAAGCACTACACAGAATGTGGGGCTGACCTCCCCGAACACTGGGCTGACACTGCACCAAAAGCAGGGCTGGCACTTCACAGAGCGTGGGGCTGTCCTGACAGATCCCTCACTGCAGGGGCCCTTCTGGCTGTAATGTGTAGGGGCCAGACATCCGGTAATGGTTGCATTAATTACAAGAAATTACTGGAAGCTTCATTAATGTTTTCATGGGAGAGAGCGAGTGTCCACTGGCTGCAAACAAGCAGCGAGGTGTGCGAGACCCCGAATCCGAGATGGCAGTTCCCTCACTGCGGGGCCCCAGATAGAAGTCACAGCCAGGGCCTGACACTACTCGGCATCACCCAGACCTGCGGGGCCCAACACTACAGCCTGCCAGGACATCACCCAGACCTGTGGGGCCCGACACTACAGCCTGCCAGGACATCACCCAGAAATGCAGGGCCCGACACTACAGCCTGCCAGGACATCACCCAGAACTGCGGGGCCCGACACTACAGCCTGCCAGGACATCACCCAGACCTGCGGGGCCCAACACTACAGCCTGCCAGGACATCACCCAGAACTGCGGGGCCCGACACTACAGCCTGCCAGGACATCACCCAGAGCTGCGGGGCCCGGCACTACAGCCTGCCAGGACATCACCCAGAACTGCGGGGCCCGACACTACAGCCTGCCAGGACATCACCCAGAACTGCGGGGCCGACACTACAGCCTGCCAGGACATCACCCAGACCTGTGGGGCCCGACACTACAGCCTGCCAGGACATCACCCAGAACTACAGGGCCCGACACTACAGCCTGCCAGGACATCACCCAGACCTGCGGGGCCCGACACTACAGCCTGCCAGGACATCACCCAGAACTGCGGGGCCCGACACTACAGCCTGCCAGGACATCACCCAGAGCTGCGGGGCCCGACACTACAGCCTGCCAATACATCACCCAGACCTGCGGGGCCCGGCACTACAGCCTGCCAGGACATCACCCAGACCTGCGGGGCCCGACACTACAGCCTGCCAATACATCACCCAGAACTGCGGGGCCCGGCACTACAGCCTGCCAATACATCACCCAGAACTGCGGGGCCCGGCACTACAGCCTGCCAATACATCACCCAGACCTGCGGGGCCCGACACTACAGCCTGCCAATACATCACCCAGAACTGCGGGGCCCGGCACTACAGCCTGCCAGGACATCACTCAGAACTGCGGGGCCCGACACTACAGCCTGCCAGGACATCACCCAGACCTGTGGGGCCCGACACTACAGTCTGCCAGGACATCACCCAGAACTGCGGGGCCCGTCATTACAGCCTGCCAGGACATCACCCAGAACTGCGGGGCCCGGCACTACAGCCTGCCAGGACATCACCCAGAACTGCGGGGCCCGTCATTACAGCCTGCCAGGACATCACCCAGAACTGCGGGGCCCGGCACTACAGCCTGCCAGGACATCACCCAGACCTGCGGGGCCCGACACTACACTCTGCCAGGACATCACCCAGAACTGCGGGGCCCGTCATTACAGCCTGCCAGGTCATCACCCAGAACTGCGGGGCCCGACACTACAGCCTGCCAGAACATCACTCAGAACTGCGGGGCCCGGCACTACAGCCTGCCAGGACATCACCCAGACCTGTGGGGCCCGACACTACAGTCTGCCAGGACATCACCCAGAACTGCGGGGCCCGACACTACATTCTGCCAGGACATCACCCAGAACTGCAGGGCCCGACACTACAGCCTGCCAGGACATCACCCAGAGCTGCGGGGCCCGACACTACAGCCTGCCAGGACATCACCCAGAGCTGCGGGGCCCGACACTACAGCCTGCCAGGACATCACCCAGAACTGCGGGGCCCGACACTACAGCCTGCCAGGACATCACCCAGAACTGCGGGGCCCGACACTACATCCTGCCAGGACATCACCCAGAACTGCGGGGCCCGACACTACAGCCTGCCAGGACATCACCCAGAACTGCGGGGCCCGACACTACAGCCTGCCAGGACATCACCCAGACCTGCGGGGCCCGTCATTACAGCCTGCCAGGACATCACCCAGAACTGCGGGGCCCGACACTACAGCCTGCCAGGACATCACCCAGAACTGCGGGGCCCGTCATTACAGCCTGCCAGGACATCACCCAGAACTGCGGGGCCCGGCACTACAGCCTGCCAGGACATCACCCAGAACTGCGGGGCCCGACACTACAGTCTGCCAGGACATCACCCAGAACTGCGGGGCCCGACACTACAGCCTGCCAGGACATCACCCAGAACTGCGGGGCCCGACACTACAGCCTGCCAGGACATCACCCAGACCTGCGGGGCCCGTCATTACAGCCTGCCAGGACATCACCCAGAACTGCGGGGCCCGACACTACAGCCTGCCAGGACATCACCCAGAACTGCGGGGCCCGTCATTACAGCCTGCCAGGACATCACCCAGAACTGCGGGGCCCGGCACTACAGCCTGCCAGGACATCACCCAGAACTGCGGGGCCCGACACTACAGTCTGCCAGGACATCACCCAGAACTGCGGGGCCCGACACTACAGTCTGCCAGGACATCACCCAGAACTGCGGGGCCCGTCATTACAGCCTGCCAGGACATCACCCAGAACTGCGGGGCCCGGCACTACAGCCTGCCAGGACATCACCCAGAACTGCGGGGCCCGTCATTACAGCCTGCCAGGACATCACCCAGAACTGCGGGGCCCGGCACTACAGCCTGCCAGGACATCACCCAGACCTGCGGGGCCCGACACTACAGTCTGCCAGGACATCACCCAGAACTGCGGGGCCCGTCATTACAGCCTGCCAGGTCATCACCCAGACCTGCGGGACCCGACACTACAGCCTGCCAGGACATCACCCAGAACTGCGGGGCCCGACACTACAGCCTGCCAGGACATCACTCAGAACTGCGGGGCCCGGCACTACAGCCTGCCAGGACATCACCCAGACCTGTGGGGCCCGACACTACAGTCTGCCAGGACATCACCCAGAACTGCGGGGCCCGACACTACAGCCTGCCAATACATCACCCAGAACTGCAGGGCCCGACACTACAGCCTGCCAGGACATCACCCAGAACTGCGGGGCCCGACACTACAGCCTGCCAGGACATCACCCAGAGCTGCGGGGCCCGACACTACAGCCTGCCAGGACATCACCCAGAACTGCGGGGCCCGACACTACAGCCTGCCAGGACATCACCCAGAACTGCGGGGCCCGTCATTACAGCCTGCCAGGACATCACCCAGAACTGCGGGGCCCGACACTACATTCTGCCAGGACATCACCCAGAACTGCGGGGCCCGACACTACAGCCTGCCAGGACATCACCCAGAGCTGCGGGGCCCGACACTACAGCCTGCCAGGACATCACCCAGAGCTGCGGGGCCCGACACTACAGCCTGCCAGGACATCACCCAGAGCTGCGGGGCCCGACACTACAGCCTGCCAGGACATCACCCAGAACTGCGGGGCCCGTCATTACAGCCTGCCAGGACATCACCCAGAACTGCGGGGCCCGACACTACAGCCTGCCAGGACATCACCCAGAACTGCGGGGCCCGACACTACAGCCTGCCAGGACATCACCCAGAACTGCGGGGCCCGACACTACAGCCTGCCAGGACATCACCCAGAACTGCGGGGCCCGACACTACAGCCTGCCAGGACATCACCCAGAACTGCGGGGCCCGACACTACAGCCTGCCAGGACATCACCCAGAACTGCGGGGCCCGTCATTACAGCCTGCCAGGACATCACCCAGACCTGCGGGGCCCGACACTACAGCCTGCCAGGACATCACCCAGAACTGCGGGGCCCGACACTACAGCCTGCCAATACATCACCCAGACCTGTGGGGCCCGACACTACAGCCTGCCAGGACATCACCCAGAACTGCGGGGCCAGACACTACAGCCTGCCAATACATCACCCAGACCTGTGGGGCCCGACACTACAGCCTGCCAGGACATCACCCAGAACTGCAGTGCCCGACACTACAGCCTGCCAGGACATCACCCAGAACTGCAGTGCCCGACACTACATTCTGCCAGGACATCACCCAGACCTGCGGGGCCCGACACTACAGCCTGCCAATACATCACCCAGACCTGTGGGGCCCGACACTACAGCCTGCCAGGACATCACCCAGAACTGCAGGGCCCGACACTACAGCCTGCCAGGACATCACCCAGAACTGCAGTGCCCGACACTACATTCTGCCAGGACATCACCCAGACCTGCGGGGCCCGGCACTACAGCCTGCCAGGACATCACCCAGACCTGCGGGGCCCGACACTACAGCCTGCCAATACATCACCCAGAACTGCGGGGCCCGGCACTACAGCCTGCCAATACATCACCCAGAACTGCGGGGCCCGGCACTACAGCCTGCCAATACATCACCCAGACCTGCGGGGCCCGACACTACAGCCTGCCAATACATCACCCAGAACTGCGGGGCCCGGCACTACAGCCTGCCAGGACATCACTCAGAACTGCGGGGCCCGACACTACAGCCTGCCAGGACATCACCCAGACCTGTGGGGCCCGACACTACAGTCTGCCAGGACATCACCCAGAACTGCGGGGCCCGTCATTACAGCCTGCCAGGACATCACCCAGAACTGCGGGGCCCGGCACTACAGCCTGCCAGGACATCACCCAGAACTGCGGGGCCCGTCATTACAGCCTGCCAGGACATCACCCAGAACTGCGGGGCCCGGCACTACAGCCTGCCAGGACATCACCCAGACCTGCGGGGCCCGACACTACACTCTGCCAGGACATCACCCAGAACTGCGGGGCCCGTCATTACAGCCTGCCAGGTCATCACCCAGAACTGCGGGGCCCGACACTACAGCCTGCCAGAACATCACTCAGAACTGCGGGGCCCGGCACTACAGCCTGCCAGGACATCACCCAGACCTGTGGGGCCCGACACTACAGTCTGCCAGGACATCACCCAGAACTGCGGGGCCCGACACTACATTCTGCCAGGACATCACCCAGAACTGCAGGGCCCGACACTACAGCCTGCCAGGACATCACCCAGAGCTGCGGGGCCCGACACTACAGCCTGCCAGGACATCACCCAGAGCTGCGGGGCCCGACACTACAGCCTGCCAGGACATCACCCAGAGCTGCGGGGCCCGACACTACAGCCTGCCAGGACATCACCCAGAACTGCGGGGCCCGACACTACAGCCTGCCAGGACATCACCCAGAACTGCGGGGCCCGACACTACAGCCTGCCAGGACATCACCCAGAACTGCGGGGCCCGACACTACAGCCTGCCAGGACATCACCCAGAACTGCGGGGCCCGACACTACAGCCTGCCAGGACATCACCCAGAGCTGCGGGGCCCGACACTACAGCCTGCCAGGACATCACCCAGAACTGCGGGGCCCGACACTACAGCCTGCCAGGACATCACCCAGAACTGCGGGGCCCGTCATTACAGCCTGCCAGGACATCACCCAGAACTGCGGGGCCCGGCACTACAGCCTGCCAGGACATCACCCAGAACTGCGGGGCCCGACACTACAGTCTGCCAGGACATCACCCAGAACTGCGGGGCCCGACACTACAGTCTGCCAGGACATCACCCAGAACTGCGGGGCCCGTCATTACAGCCTGCCAGGACATCACCCAGAACTGCGGGGCCCGGCACTACAGCCTGCCAGGACATCACCCAGAACTGCGGGGCCCGTCATTACAGCCTGCCAGGACATCACCCAGAACTGCGGGGCCCGGCACTACAGCCTGCCAGGACATCACCCAGACCTGCGGGGCCCGACACTACAGTCTGCCAGGACATCACCCAGAACTGCGGGGCCCGTCATTACAGCCTGCCAGGTCATCACCCAGACCTGCGGGACCCGACACTACAGCCTGCCAGGACATCACCCAGAACTGCGGGGCCCGACACTACAGCCTGCCAGGACATCACTCAGAACTGCGGGGCCCGGCACTACAGCCTGCCAGGACATCACCCAGACCTGTGGGGCCCGACACTACAGTCTGCCAGGACATCACCCAGAACTGCGGGGCCCGACACTACAGCCTGCCAATACATCACCCAGAACTGCAGGGCCCGACACTACAGCCTGCCAGGACATCACCCAGAACTGCGGGGCCCGACACTACAGCCTGCCAGGACATCACCCAGAGCTGCGGGGCCCGACACTACAGCCTGCCAGGACATCACCCAGAACTGCGGGGCCCGACACTACAGCCTGCCAGGACATCACCCAGAACTGCGGGGCCCGTCATTACAGCCTGCCAGGACATCACCCAGAACTGCGGGGCCCGACACTACATTCTGCCAGGACATCACCCAGAACTGCGGGGCCCGACACTACAGCCTGCCAGGACATCACCCAGAGCTGCGGGGCCCGACACTACAGCCTGCCAGGACATCACCCAGAGCTGCGGGGCCCGACACTACAGCCTGCCAGGACATCACCCAGAACTGCGGGGCCCGACACTACAGCCTGCCAGGACATCACCCAGAACTGCGGGGCCCGACACTACAGCCTGCCAGGACATCACCCAGAACTGCGGGGCCCGACACTACAGCCTGCCAGGACATCACCCAGAACTGCGGGGCCCGACACTACAGCCTGCCAGGACATCACCCAGAACTGCGGGGCCCGACACTACAGCCTGCCAGGACATCACCCAGAACTGCGGGGCCCGTCATTACAGCCTGCCAGGACATCACCCAGAACTGCGGGGCCCGACACTACAGCCTGCCAGGACATCACCCAGAACTGCGGGGCCCGACACTACAGCCTGCCAGGACATCACCCAGAACTGCGGGGCCCGACACTACAGCCTGCCAGGACATCACCCAGAACTGCGGGGCCCGACACTACAGCCTGCCAGGACATCACCCAGAACTGCGGGGCCCGACACTACAGCCTGCCAGGACATCACCCAGAGCTGCGGGGCCCGACACTACAGCCTGCCAGGACATCACCCAGAACTGCGGGGCCCGACACTACAGCCTGCCAGGACATCACCCAGAACTGCGGGGCCCGTCATTACAGCCTGCCAGGACATCACCCAGAACTGCGGGGCCCGACACTACAGCCTGCCAGGACATCACCCAGAACTGCGGGGCCCGACACTACAGCCTGCCAGGACATCACCCAGAACTGCGGGGCCCGACACTACAGCCTGCCAGGACATCACCCAGAACTGCGGGGCCCGACACTACAGCCTGCCAGGACATCACCCAGAACTGCGGGGCCCGACACTACAGCCTGCCAGGACATCACCCAGAACTGCGGGGCCCGTCATTACAGCCTGCCAGGACATCACCCAGAACTGCGGGGCCCGACACTACAGCCTGCCAGGACATCACCCAGAACTGCGGGGCCCGACACTACAGCCTGCCAGGACATCACCCAGAACTGCGGGGCCCGACACTACAGCCTGCCAGGACATCACCCAGAACTGCGGGGCCCGACACTACAGCCTGCCAGGACATCACCCAGAGCTGCGGGGCCCGACACTACAGCCTGCCAGGACATCACCCAGAGCTGCGGGGCCCGACACTACAGCCTGCCAGGACATCACCCAGAACTGCGGGGCCCGACACTACAGCCTGCCAGGACATCACCCAGAACTGCGGGGCCCGTCATTACAGCCTGCCAGGACATCACCCAGAACTGCGGGGCCCGACACTACAGCCTGCCAGGACATCACCCAGAACTGCGGGGCCCGACACTACAGCCTGCCAGGACATCACCCAGAACTGCGGGGCCCGACACTACAGCCTGCCAGGACATCACCCAGAACTGCGGGGCCCGACACTACAGCCTGCCAGGACATCACCCAGAACTGCGGGGCCCGACACTACAGCCTGCCAGGACATCACCCAGAGCTGCGGGGCCCGACACTACAGCCTGCCAGGACATCACCCAGAACTGCGGGGCCCGACACTACAGCCTGCCAGGACATCACCCAGAACTGCGGGGCCCGACACTACAGCCTGCCAGGACATCACCCAGAACTGCGGGGCCCGACACTACAGCCTGCCAGGACATCACCCAGAACTGCGGGGCCCGACACTACAGCCTGCCAGGACATCACCCAGAACTGCGGGGCCCGACACTACAGCCTGCCAGGACATCACCCAGAGCTGCGGGGCCCGACACTACAGCCTGCCAGGACATCACCCAGAGCTGCGGGGCCCGACACTACATTCTGCCAGGACATCACCCAGAACTGCGGGGCCCGACACTACAGCCTGCCAATACATCACCCAGACCTGCGGGGCCCGGCACTACAGCCTGCCAGGACATCACCCAGAACTGCGGGGCCCGACACTACAGCCTGCCAGGACATCACCCAGAGCTGAGGGGCCCGGCACTACAGCCTGCCAGGACATCACCCAGAACTGCGGGGCCAGACACTACAGCCTGCCAATACATCACCCAGACCTGTGGGGCCCGACACTACAGCCTGCCAGGACATCACCCAGAACTGCAGTGCCCGACACTACAGCCTGCCAGGACATCACCCAGAACTGCAGTGCCCGACACTACATTCTGCCAGGACATCACCCAGACCTGCGGGGCCCGACACTACAGCCTGCCAATACATCACCCAGACCTGTGGGGCCCGACACTACAGCCTGCCAGGACATCACCCAGAACTGCAGGGCCCGACACTACAGCCTGCCAGGACATCACCCAGAACTGCAGTGCCCGACACTACATTCTGCCAGGACATCACCCAGACCTGCGGGGCCCGACACTACAGCCTGCCAGGACATCACCCAGAACTGCAGGGCCCGACACTACAGCCTGCCAATACATCACCCAGACCTGCGGGGCCCGGCACTACAGCCTGCCAGGACATCACCCAGACCTGCGGGCCCGACACTACAGCCTGCCAATACATCACCCAGACCTGCGGGGCCCGGCACTACAGCCTGCCAGGACATCACCCAGAACTGCGGGGCCCGACACTACAGCCTGCCAATACATCACCCAGACCTGCGGGGCCCGACACTACAGCCTGCCAGGTCATCACCCAGAACTGCGGGGCCCGACACTACAGCCTGCCAATACATCACCCAGACCTGCGGGGCCCGGCACTACAGCCTGCCAGGACATCACCCAGACCTGCGGGCCCGACACTACAGCCTGCCAATACATCACCCAGACCTGCGGGGCCCGGCACTACAGCCTGCCAGGACATCACCCAGAACTGCAGGGCCCGACACTACATTCTGCCAGGACATCACCCAGACCTGTGGGGCCCGACACTACAGCCTGCCAGGACATCACCCAGAACTGCTGGGCCCGACACTACAGCCTGCCAATACATCACCCAGACCTGCGGGGCCCGGCACTACAGCCTGCCAGGACATCACCCAGACCTGCGGGCCCGACACTACAGCCTGCCAATACATCACCCAGACCTGCGGGGCCCGACACTACAGCCTGCCAGGTCATCACCCAGAACTGCGGGGCCCGACACTACAGCCTGCCAGGACATCACCCAGAACTGCGGGGCCCGACACTACAGCCTGCCAGGACATCACCCAGAGCTGCGGGGCCCGACACTACAGCCTGCCAGGACATCACCCAGAGCTGCAGGGCCCGACACTACATTCTGCCAGGACATCACCCAGAACTGCAGGGCCCGACACTACAGCCTGCCAATACATCACCCAGACCTGCGGGGCCCGGCACTACAGCCTGCCAGGACATCACCCAGAGCTGAGGGGCCCGGCACTATAGCCTGCCAGGACATCACCCAGAACTGCGGGGCCAGACACTACAGCCTGCCAGGACATCACCCAGAACTGCAGTGCCCGACACTACAGCCTGCCAGGACATCACCCAGAACTGCAGTGCCCGACACTACATTCTGCCAGGACATCACCCAGACCTGCGGGGCCCGACACTACAGCCTGCCAATACATCACCCAGAACTGCAGGGCCCGACACTACAGCCTGCCAATACATCACCCAGACCTGCGGGGCCCGGCACTACAGCCTGCCAGGACATCACCCAGAACTGCGGGGCCAGACACTACAGCCTGCCAATACATCACCCAGACCTGTGGGGCCCGACACTACAGCCTGCCAGGACATCACCCAGAACTGCAGTGCCCGACACTACAGCCTGCCAGGACATCACCCAGAACTGCGGGGCCCGACACTACAGCCTGCCAGGACACCACCCAGAACTGCGGGGCCCGACACTACATTCTGCCAGGACATCACCCAGACCTGCGGGGCCCGACACTACATTCTGCCAGGACATCACCCAGACCTGCGGGGCCCGACACTACAGCCTGCCAATACATCACCTAGACCTGCGGGGCCCGACACTACAGCCTGCCAATACATCACCCAGACCTGCGGGGCCCGGCACTACAGCCTGCCAGGACATCACCCAGACCTGCAGGCCCGACACTACAGCCTGCCAATACATCACCCAGACCTGCGGGGCCCGGCACTACAGCCTGCCAGGACATCACCCAGAACTGCGGGGCCCGACACTACAGCCTGCCAATACATCACCCAGACCTGTGGGGCCCGACACTACAGCCTGCCAGGACATCACCCAGAGCTGCGGGGCCCGACACTACAGCCTGCCAGGACATCACCCAGACCTGTGGGGCCAGACACTACAGCCTGCCAGGACATCACCCAGACCTGCGGGGCCCGACACTACAGCCTGCCAGGACATCACCCAGAGCTGAGGGGCCCGGCACTACAGCCTGCCAATACATCACCCAGACCTGTGGGGCCCGACATTACAGCCTGCCAGGGCATCACCCAGAGCTGCGGGGCCCAACACTACAGCCTGCCAATACATCACCCAGACCTGCGGGGCCCGGCACTACAGCCTGCCAGGACATCACCCAGACCTGCGGGGCCCGGCACTACAGCCTGCCAATACATCACCCAGACCTGCGGGGCCCGACACTACAGCCTGCCAATACATCACCCAGACCTGCGGGGCCCGAAACTACAGCCTGCCAGGTCATCACCCAGACCTGCGGGGCCCGAAATTACAGCCTGCCAATACATCACCCAGACCTGCGGGGCCCGGCACTACAGCCTGCCAGGACATCACCCAGACCTGCGGGGCCCGACACTACAGCCTGCCAATACATCACCCAGAACTGCGGTGCCCAACACTACAGCCTGCCAGGACATCACCCAGAACTGCAGGGCCCGACACTACAGCCTGCCAGGACATCACCCAGACCTGTGGGGCCCGACACTACAGCCTGCCAATACATCACCCAGACCTGCGGGGCCCGACACTACAGCCTGCCAATACATCACCCAGACCTGCGGGGCCCGACACTACAGCCTGCCAATACATCACCCAGACCTGCGGGGCCCGACACTACAGCCTGCCAGGTCATCACCCAGACCTGCGGGGCCCGACACTACAGCCTGCCAATACATCACCCAGACCTGCGGGGCCCAACACTACAGCCTGCCAATACATCACCCAGACCTGTGGGACCCGACACTACAGCCTGCCAGGACATCACCCAGACCTGCGGGGCCCGGCACTACAGCCTGCCAGGACATCACCCAGACCTGCGGGACCAGACACTACAGCCTGCCAATACATCACCCAGAACTGCGGGGCCCGGCACTACAGCCTGCCAATACATCACCCAGACCTGCGGGGCCCGACACTACAGCCTGCCAATACATCACCCAGACCTGCGGGGCCCGGCACTACAGCCTGCCAATACATCACCCAGACCTGCGGGGCCCGGCACTACAGCCTGCCAATACATCACCCAGACCTGCGGGGCCCAACACTACAGCTTGCCAATACATCACCCAGACCTGCGGGGCCCGACACTACAGCCTGCCAGGACATCACCCAGAACTGCGGGGCCCGACACTACAGCCTGCCAGGACATCACCCAGAACTGCGGGGCCTGACACTACAGCCTGCCAGGACATCACCCAGAACTGCGGGGCCCGACACTACAGCCTGCCAGGACATCACCCAGAACTGCGGGGCCCGTCATTACAGCCTGCCAGGACGTCACCCAGAACTGCAGGGCCCGACACTACAGCCTGCCAGGACATCACCCAGAACTGCAGGGCCCGACACTACAGCCTGCCAGGACATCACCCAGAACTGCGGGGCCCGACACTACAGCCTGCCAGGACATCACCCAGAACTGCGAGGCCCGACACTACAGCCTGCCAGGACATCACCCAGAGCTGCGGGGCCCGACACTACAGCCTGCCAGGACATCACCCAGAACTGCGGGGCCCGACATTACAGCCTGCCAGGACATCACCCAGAACTGCAGGGCCCGACACTACAGCCTGCCAGGACATCACCCAGAACTGCGGGGCCCGACACTACAGCCTGCCAGGACATCACCCAGAACTGCGGGGCCCGTCATTACAGCCTGCCAGGACATCACCCAGAACTGCGGGGCCCGACACTACAGCCTGCCAGGACATCACCCAGAACTGCGGGGCCCGACACTACAGCCTGCCAGGACATCACCCAGAACTGCAGGGCCCGACACTACAGCCTGCCAGGACATCACCCAGAGCTGCGGGGCCCGACACTACAGCCTGCCAGGACATCACCCAGAGCTGCAGGGCCCGACACTACATTCTGCCAGGACATCACCCAGAACTGCAGGGCCCGACACTACAGCCTGCCAATACATCACCCAGACCTGCGGGGCCCGGCACTACAGCCTGCCAGGACATCACCCAGAACTGCGGGGCCCGACACTACAGCCTGCCAGGACATCACCCAGAGCTGAGGGGCCCGGCACTTCAGCCTGCCAGGACATCACCCAGAACTGCGGGGCCAGACACTACAGCCTGCCAATACATCACCCAGACCTGTGGGGCCCGACACTACAGCCTGCCAGGACATCACCCAGAACTGCAGTGCCCGACACTACAGCCTGCCAGGACATCACCCAGAACTGCAGTGCCCGACACTACATTCTGCCAGGACATCACCCAGACCTGCGGGGCCCGACACTACATTCTGCCAGGACATCACCCAGACCTGCGGGGCCCGACACTACAGCCTGCCAATACATCACCCAGACCTGCGGGGCCCGACACTACAGCCTGCCAATACATCACCCAGACCTGCGGGGCCCGGCACTACAGCCTGCCAGGACATCACCCAGACCTGCGGGCCCGACACTACAGCCTGCCAATACATCACCCAGACCTGCGGGGCCCGGCACTACAGCCTGCCAGGACATCACCCAGAACTGCGGGGCCCGACACTACAGCCTGCCAATACATCACCCAGACCTGTGGGGCCCGACACTACAGCCTGCCAGGACATCACCCAGACCTGCGGGGCCCGACACTACAGCCTGCCAGGACATCACCCAGAGCTGAGGGGCCCGGCACTACAGCCTGCCAATACATCACCCAGACCTGTGGGGCCCGACATTACAGCCTGCCAGGACATCACCCAGAACTGCAGTGCCCGACACTACAGCCTGCCAGGACATCACCCAGAGCTGCGGGGCCCGGCACTACAGCCTGCCAATACATCACCCAGACCTGCGGTGGCTGACACTACAGCCTGCCAGGGCATCACCCAGAGCTGCAGGGCCCAACACTACAGCCTGCCAATACATCACCCAGACCTGCGGGGCCCGGCACTACAGCCTGCCAGGACATCACCCAGACCTGCGGGGCCCGGCACTACAGCCTGCCAATACATCACCCAGACCTGCGGGACCCGACACTACAGCCTGCCAATACATCACCCAGACCTGCGGGGCCCGGCACTACAGCCTGCCAATACATCACCCAGACCTGCGGGGCCCGGCACTACAGCCTGCCAATACATCACCCAGACCTGCGGGGCCCAACACTACAGCTTGCCAATACATCACCCAGACCTGCGGGGCCCGGCACTACAGCCTGCCAGGACATCACCCAGAACTGCGGGGCCCGACACTACAGCCTGCCAGGACATCACCCAGAACTGCGGGGCCTGACACTACAGCCTGCCAGGACATCACCCAGAACTGCGGGGCCCGACACTACAGCCTGCCAGGACATCACCCAGAGCTGCGGGGCCCGGCACTACAGCCTGCCAATACATCACCCAGACCTGCGGTGGCTGACACTACAGCCTGCCAGGGCATCACCCAGAGCTGCAGGGCCCAACACTACAGCCTGCCAATACATCACCCAGACCTGCGGGGCCCGGCACTACAGCCTGCCAGGACATCACCCAGACCTGCGGGGCCCGGCACTACAGCCTGCCAATACATCACCCAGACCTGCGGGGCCCGACACTACAGCCTGCCAATACATCACCCAGACCTGCGGGGCCCGGCACTACAGCCTGCCAATACATCACCCAGACCTGCGGGGCCCGGCACTACAGCCTGCCAATACATCACCCAGACCTGCGGGGCCCAACACTACAGCTTGCCAATACATCACCCAGACCTGCGGGGCCCGACACTACAGCCTGCCAGGACATCACCCAGAACTGCGGGGCCCGACACTACAGCCTGCCAGGACATCACCCAGAACTGCGGGGCCTGACACTACAGCCTGCCAGGACATCACCCAGAACTGCGGGGCCCGACACTACAGCCTGCCAGGACATCACCCAGAACTGCGGGGCCCGTCATTACAGCCTGCCAGGACATCACCCAGAACTGCGGGGCCCGACACTACAGCCTGCCAGGACATCACCCAGAACTGCAGGGCCCGACACTACAGCCTGCCAGGACATCACCCAGAACTGCGGGGCCCGACACTACAGCCTGCCAGGACATCACCCAGAACTGCGGGGCCCGACACTACAGCCTGCCAGGACATCACCCAGAACTGCGAGGCCCGACACTACAGCCTGCCAGGACATCACCCAGAGCTGCGGGGCCCGACACTACAGCCTGCCAGGACATCACCCAGAACTGCGGGGCCCGACACTACAGCCTGCCAGGACATCACCCAGAACTGCAGGGCCCGACACTACAGCCTGCCAGGACATCACCCAGAACTGCGGGGCCCGACACTACAGCCTGCCAGGACATCACCCAGAACTGCGGGGCCCGTCATTACAGCCTGCCAGGACATCACCCAGAACTGCGGGGCCCGACACTACAGCCTGCCAGGACATCACCCAGAACTGCGGGGCCCGACACTACAGCCTGCCAGGACATCACCCAGAACTGCAGGGCCCGACACTACAGCCTGCCAGGACATCACCCAGAGCTGCGGGGCCCGACACTACAGCCTGCCAGGACATCACCCAGAGCTGCGGGGCCCGACACTACATTCTGCCAGGACATCACCCAGAACTGCGGGGCCCGACACTACAGCCTGCCAATACATCACCCAGACCTGCGGGGCCCGGCACTACAGCCTGCCAGGACATCACCCAGAACTGCGGGGCCCGACACTACAGCCTGCCAGGACATCACCCAGAGCTGAGGGGCCCGGCACTACAGCCTGCCAGGACATCACCCAGAACTGCGGGGCCAGACACTACAGCCGGCCAATACATCACCCAGACCTGTGGGGCCCGACACTACAGCCTGCCAGGACATCACCCAGAACTGCAGTGCCCGACACTACAGCCTGCCAGGACATCACCCAGAACTGCAGTGCCCGACACTACATTCTGCCAGGACATCACCCAGACCTGCGGGGCCCGACACTACATTCTGCCAGGACATCACCCAGACCTGCGGGGCCCGGCACTACAGCCTGCCAATACATCACCCAGACCTGCGGGGCCCGACACTACAGCCTGCCAATACATCACCCAGACCTGCGGGGCCCGACACTACAGCCTGCCAATACATCATCCAGACCTGCGGGGCCCGGCACTACAGCCTGCCAGGACATCACCCAGACCTGCGGGCCCGACACTACAGCCTGCCAATACATCACCCAGACCTGCGGGGCCCGGCACTACAGCCTGCCAGGACATCACCCAGAACTGCGGGGCCCGACACTACAGCCTGCCAATACATCACCCAGACCTGTGGGGCCCGACACTACAGCCTGCCAGGACATCACTCAGAGCTGCGGGGCCCGACACTACAGCCTGCCAGGACATCACCCAGAACTGCGGGGCCCGACACTACAGCCTGCCAGGACATCACCCAGAACTGCAGGGCCCGGCACTACAGCCTGCCAGGACATCACCCAGACCTGTGGGGCCAGACACTACAGCCTGCCAGGACATCACCCAGACCTGCGGGGCCCGACACTACAGCCTGCCAGGACATCACCCAGAGCTGAGGGGCCCGGCACTACAGCCTGCCAATACATCACCCAGACCTGTGGGGCCCGACATTACAGCCTGCCAGGACATCACCCAGAACTGCAGTGCCCGACACTACAGCCTGCCAGGACATCACCCAGAGCTGCGGGGCCCGGCACTACAGCCTGCCAATACATCACCCAGACCTGCGGGGGCTGACACTACAGCCTGCCAGGGCATCACCCAGAGCTGCGGGGCCCGACACTACAGCCTGCCAATACATCACCCAGAACTTCGGGGCCCGGCACTACAGCCTGCCAATACATCACCCAGACCTGCGGGGCCCAACACTACAGCCTGCCAGGACATCACCCAGACCTGCGGGGCCCGACACTACAGCCTGCCAGGGCATCACCCAGAGCTGCGGGGCCCAACACTACAGCCTGCCAGGACATCACCCAGAGCTGCGGGGCCCGACACTACATTCTGCCAGGACATCACCCAGAACTGCGGGGCCCGACACTACAGCCTGCCAATACATCACCCAGACCTGCGGGGCCCGGCACTACAGCCTGCCAGGACATCACCCAGAACTGCGGGGCCCGACACTACAGCCTGCCAGGACATCACCCAGAGCTGAGGGGCCCGGCACTACAGCCTGCCAGGACATCACCCAGAACTGCGGGGCCAGACACTACAGCCTGCCAATACATCACCCAGACCTGTGGGGCCCGACACTACAGCCTGCCAGGACATCACCCAGAACTGCAGTGCCCGACACTACAGCCTGCCAGGACATCACCCAGAACTGCAGTGCCCGACACTACATTCTGCCAGGACATCACCCAGACCTGCGGGGCCCGACACTACATTCTGCCAGGACATCACCCAGACCTGCGGGGCCCGACACTACAGCCTGCCAATACATCACCCAGACCTGCGGGGCCCGACACTACAGCCTGCCAATACATCACCCAGACCTGCGGGGCCCGGCACTACAGCCTGCCAGGACATCACCCAGACCTGCGGGCCCGACACTACAGCCTGCCAATACATCACCCAGACCTGCGGGGCCCGGCACTACAGCTTGCCAGGACATCACCCAGAACTGCGGGGCCCGACACTACAGCCTGCCAATACATCACCCAGACCTGTGGGGCCCGACACTACAGCCTGCCAGGACATCACCCAGAGCTGCGGGGCCCGACACTACAGCCTGCCAGGACATCACCCAGAACTGCGGGGCCCGACACTACAGCCTGCCAGGACATCACCCAGAACTGCAGGGCCCGGCACTACAGCCTGCCAGGACATCACCCAGACCTGTGGGGCCAGACACTACAGCCTGCCAGGACATCACCCAGACCTGCGGGGCCCGACACTACAGCCTGCCAGGACATCACCCAGAGCTGAGGGGCCCGGCACTACAGCCTGCCAATACATCACCCAGACCTGTGGGGCCCGACATTACAGCCTGCCAGGACATCACCCAGAACTGCAGTGCCCGACACTACAGCCTGCCAGGACATCACCCAGAGCTGCGGGGCCCGGCACTACAGCCTGCCAATACATCACCCAGACCTGCGGGGGCTGACACTACAGCCTGCCAGGGCATCACCCAGAGCTGCGGGGCCCGACACTACAGCCTGCCAGGGCATCACCCAGAGCTGCGGGGCCCAACACTACAGCCTGCCAATACATCACCCAGACCTGCGGGGCCCGGCACTACAGCCTGCCAGGACATCACCCAGACCTGCGGGGCCCGGCACTACAGCCTGCCAATACATCACCCAGACCTGCGGGGCCCGACACTACAGCCTGCCAATACATCACCCAGACCTGCGGGGCCCGAAACTACAGCCTGCCAGGTCATCACCCAGACCTGCGGGGCCCGACACTACAGCCTGCCAATACATCACCCAGACCTGCGGGGCCCGGCACTACAGCCTGCCAGGACATCACCCAGACCTGCGGGGCCCGACACTACAGCCTGCCAGGACATCACCCAGACCTGCGGGACCAGACACTACAGCCTGCCAATACATCACCCAGACCTACGGGGCCCGACACTACAGCCTGCCAGGACATCACCCAGACCTGCGGGACCAGACACTACAGCCTGCCAATACATCACCCAGAACTGCGGGGCCCAACACTACAGCCTGCCAGGACATCACTCAGAACTGCAGGGCCCGACACTACAGCCTGCCAATACATCACCCAGACCTGCGGGGCCCAACACTACAGCCTGCCAATACATCACCCAGACCTGCGGGGCCCAACACTACAGCCTGCCAATACATCACCCAGACCTGCGGGGCCCGAAACTACAGCCTGCCAATACATCACCCAGAACTGCGGGGCCCGACACTACAGCCTGCCAGGACATCACCCCGAACTGCGGGGCCCGACACTACAGCCTGCCAATACATCACCCAGACCTGCGGGGCCCGGCACTACAGCCTGCCAATACATCACCCAGACCTGCGGGGCCCGGCACTACAGCCTGCCAATACATCACCCAGACCTGCGGGGCCCAACACTACAGCTTGCCAATACATCACCCAGACCTGCGGGGCCCGACACTACAGCCTGCCAATACATCACCCAGACCTGCGGGGCCCGACACTACAGCCTGCCAATACATCACCCAGACCTGCGGGACCCGGCACTACAGCCTGCCAATACATCACCCAGACCTGCGGGGCCCGGCACTACAGCCTGCCAATACATCACCCAGACCTGCGGGGCCCAACACTACAGCTTGCCAATACATCACCCAGACCTGCGGGGCCCGACACTACAGCCTGCCAATACATCACCCAGAACTGCGGGGCCCGGCACTACAGCCTGCCAATACATCACCCAGACCTGCGGGGCCCGACACTACAGCCTGCCAATACATCACCCAGACCTGCGGGGCCCGGCACTACAGCCTGCCAATACATCACCCAGACCTGCGGGGCCCGGCACTACAGCCTGCCAATACATCACCCAGACCTGCGGGGCCTGGCACTACAGCCTGCCAATACATCACCCAGACCTGCGGGGCCTGGCACTACAGCCTGCCAATACATCACCCAGACCTGCGGGGCCCGGCACTACAGCCTGCCAATACATCACCCAGACCTGCGGGGCCCGGCACTACAGCCTGCCAATACATCACCCAGACCTGCGGGGCCTGGCACTACAGCCTGCCAATACATCACCCAGACCTGCGGGGCCTGGCACTACAGCCTGCCAATACATCACCCAGACCTGCGGGGCCCGGCACTACAGCCTGCCAATACATCACCCAGACCTGCGGGGCCCGGCACTACAGCCTGCCAATACATCACCCAGACCTGCGGGGCCCGGCACTACAGCCTGCCAATACATCACCCAGACCTGCGGGGCCTGGCACTACAGCCTGCCAATACATCACCCAGACCTGCGGGGCCCGGCACTACAGCTTGCCAATACATCACCCAGACCTGCGGGACCCGACACTACAGCCTGCCAGGACATCACCCAGACCTGCGGGGCCCGGCACTACAGCCTGCCAGGACATCACCCAGACCTGCGGGGCCCGACACTACAGCCTGCCAATACATCACCCAGAACTGCGGGGCCCGGCACTACAGCCTGCCAATACATCACCCAGACCTGCGGGACCCGACACTACAGCCTGCCAATACATCACCCAGACCTGCGGGACCCGGCACTACAGCCTGCCAATACATCACCCAGACCTGCGGGGCCCGAAACTACAGCCTGCCAATACATCACCCAGACCTGCGGGACCCGGCACTACAGCCTGCCAATACATCACCCAGACCTGCGGGACCCGGCACTACAGCCTGCCAATACATCACCCAGACCTGCGGGGCCCGGCACTACAGCCTGCCAATACATCACCCAGACCTGCGGGACCCGGCCTATAAACCACATTTCTATACCCACCTGCCTATTCTCAGTGACCATAAACGATCCTGATCTTATTCACTAGTACCGGATATCAGCGCCACACGTACCGCCAGCACAGCTACAGTCACCTCCTGTGTTTTTCATTGTCAGAGATGGAGATACCACAGAATCAAAAGTGTTGCTGACCCTGGACATGCTGAGAGCTGAATTCACTGCACTTAAGAGCAGAACTCCACATAATCTGTGAGTAATAATCCACGCAATGTAATGCATGTACACAGGGACTGCACCAGCAGAATAGTGAGTGCAGCTCTGGAGTATAATACAGGATATAACTCAGGATCAGTAATGTAATGTACACAGTGACTGCACCAGCAGAATAGTGAGTGCAGCTCTGGAGTATAATACAGGATGTAACTCAGGATCAGTAATGTATGTACACAGTGACTGCACCAGCAGAATAGTGAGTGCAGCTCTGGAGTATAATACAGGATGTAACTCGGGATCAGTAATGTATGTACACAGTGACTGCACCAGCAGAATAGTGAGTGCAGCTCTGGAGTATAATACAGGATGTAACTCAGGATCAGTAATGTAATGTATATACACAGTGACTGCACCAGCAGAATAGAGAGTGCAGCTCTGGAGTATAATACAGGATGTAGCTCAGGATCAGTAATGTAATGTATGTACACAGTGACTGCACCAGCAGAATAGTGAGTGCAGCTCTGGAGTATAATACAGGATGTAACTCAGGATCAGTAATGTAATGTATATACACAGTGACTGCACCAGCAGAATAGTGAGTGCAGCTCTGGAGTATAATACAGGATGTAACTCAGGATCAGTAATGTAATGTATGTACACAGTGACTGCACCAGCAGAATAGTGAGTGCAGCTCTGGAGTATAATACAGGATGTAGCTCAGGATCAGTAATGTAATGTATGTACACAGTGACTGCACCAGCAGAATAGTGAGTGCAGCTCTGGAGTATAATACAGGATGTAACTCAGGATCAGTAATGTAATGTATATACACAGTGACTGCACCAGCAGAATAGTGAGTGCAGCTCTGGAGTGTAATACAGGATGTAACTCAGGATCAGTAATGTAATGTATGTACACAGTGACTGCACCAGCAGAATAGTGATTGCAGCTCTGGAGTGTAATACAGGATGTAACTCAGGATCAGTAATGTAATGTATGTACACAGTGACTGCACCAGCAGAATAGTGAGTGCAGCTCTGGAGTGTAATACAGGAGGTAACTCAGGATCAGTAATGTATGTACACAGTGACTGCACCAGCAGAATAGTGAGTGCAGCTCTGGGGTATAATAAAGGATGTAACTCAGGATCAGTAATGTATGTACACAGTGACTGCACCAGCAGAATAGTGAGTGCAGCTCTGGGGTATAATACAGGATGTAACTCAGGACCAGTAATGTAATGTATGTACACAGTGACTGCACCAGCAGAATAGTGAGTGCAGCTCTGGAGTATAATACAGGAGGTAACTCAGGATCAGTAATGTATGTACACAGTGACTGCACCAGCAGAATAGTGAGTGCAGCTCTGGAGTATAATACAGGAGGTAACTCAGGATCAGTAATGTATGTACATAGTGACTGCCCCAGCAGAATAGTGAGTGCAGCTCTGGAGTATAATACAGGATGTAACTCAGGATCAGTAATGTAATGTATGTACACAGTGACTGCACCAGCAGAATAGTGAGTGCAGCTCTGGAGTATAATACAGGAGGTAACTCAGGATCAGTAATGTAATGTATGTACACAGTGACTGCACCAGCAGAATAGTGAAGGCACCTCTGGAGTATAATACAGGGTGTAACTCAGGATCAGTAATGTGTGTACACAGTGACTGCACCAGCAGAATAGTGAGTGCAGCTCTGGGGTGTAATACAGGAGGTAACTCAGGATCAGTAATGTATGTACACAGTGACTGCACCATCAGAATAGTGAGTGCAGCTCTGGGGTATAATACAGGAGGTAACTCAGGATCAGTAATGTAATGTATGTACACAGTGACTGCACCAGCAGAATAGTGAGTGCAGCTCTGGAGTGTAATACAGGAGGTAACTCAGGATCAGTAATGTATGTACACAGTGACTGCACCAGCAGAATAGTGAGTGCAGCTCTGGGGTATAATAAAGGATGTAACTCAGGATCAGTAATGTATGTACACAGTGACTGCACCAGCAGAATAGTGAGTGCAGCTCTGGGGTATAATACAGGATGTAACTCAGGACCAGTAATGTAATGTATGTACACAGTGACTGCACCAGCAGAATAGTGAGTGCAGCTCTGGAGTATAATACAGGAGGTAACTCAGGATCAGTAATGTATGTACACAGTGACTGCACCAGCAGAATAGTGAGTGCAGCTCTGGAGTATAATACAGGAGGTAACTCAGGATCAGTAATGTATGTACATAGTGACTGCCCCAGCAGAATAGTGAGTGCAGCTCTGGAGTATAATACAGGATGTAACTCAGGATCAGTAATGTAATGTATGTACACAGTGACTGCACCAGCAGAATAGTGAAGGCACCTCTGGAGTATAATACAGGGTGTAACTCAGGATCAGTAATGTATGTACACAGTGACTGCACCAGCAGAATAGTGAGTGCAGCTCTGGGGTGTAATACAGGAGGTAACTCAGGATCAGTAATGTATGTACACAGTGACTGCACCATCAGAATAGTGAGTGCATCTCTGGGGTATAATACAGGAGGTAACTCAGGATCAGTAATGTAATGTATGTACACAGTGACTGCACCAGCAGAATAGTGAGTGCAGGTCTGGAGTATAATACTGGATGTAACTCAGGATCAGTAATGTAATGTATGTACACAGTGACTGCACCAGCAGAATAGTGAGTGCAGCTCTGGAGTATAATACAGGATGTAACTCAGGTTCAGTAATGTATGTACACAGTGACTGCACCAGCAGAATAGTGAGTGCAGCTCTGGGGTTTAATACAGGAGGTAACTCAGGATCAGTAATGTAATGTATGTACACAGTGACTGCACCAGCAGAATAGTGAGTGCAGCTCCGGGTATAATACAGGATGTAGCTCAGGATCAGTAATGTAATGTATGTACACAGTGACTGCACCAGCAGAATAGTGAAGGCACCTCTGGAGTATAATACAGGGTGTAACTCAGGATCAGTAATGTATGTACACAGTGACTGCACCAGCAGAATAGTGAGTGCAGCTCTGGGGTGTAATACAGGAGGTAACTCAGGATCAGTAATGTATGTACACAGTGACTGCACCATCAGAATAGTGAGTGCAGCTCTGGGGTATAACACAGGAGGTAACTCAGGATCAGTAATGTAATGTATGTACACAGTGACTGCACCAGCAGAATAGGGAGTGCAGGTCTGGAGTATAATACAGGAGGTAACTCAGGATCAGTAATGTAATGTATGTACACAGTGACTGCACCAGCAGAATAGTGAGTGCAGCTCTGGAGTATAATACAGGATGTAACTCAGGTTCAGTAATGTATGTACACAGTGACTGCACCAGCAGAATAGTGAGTGCAGCTCTGGGGTATAATACAGGATGTAGCTCAGGATCAGTAATGTAATGTATGTACACAGTGACTGCACCAGCAGAATAGTGAGTGCAGGTCTGGAGTATAATACTGGATGTAACTCAGGATCAGTAATGTAATGCATGTACACTGTGACTGCACCAGCAGAATAGTGAGTGCAGGTCTGGAGTATAATACTGGATGTAACTCAGGATCAGTAATGTAATGTATATACACAGTGACTGCACCAGCAGAATAGTGAGTGCAGCTCTGGAGTGTAATACAGGATGTAACTCAGGATCAGTAATGTAATGTATGTACACAGTGACTGCACCAGCAGAATAGTGAGTGCAGCTCTGGAGTATAATACAGGATGTAACTCAGGATCAGTAATGTAATGTATGTACACAGTGACTGAACCAGCAGAATAGTGAGTGCAGCTCTGGAGTATAATACAGGATGTAACTCAGGATCAGTTATGTAATGTATGTACACAGTGACTGCACCAGCAGAATAGTGAGTGCAGCTCTGGAGTATAATACAGGATGTAACGCAGGATCAGTTATGTAATGTATGTACACAGTGACTGCACCAGCAGAATAGTGAGTGCAGCTCTGGAGTGTAATACAGGAGGTAACTCAGGATCAGTAATGTATGTACACAGTGACTGCACCAGCAGAATAGTGAGTGCAGCTCTGGGGTATAATAAAGGATGTAACTCAGGATCAGTAATGTAATGTATGTACACAGTGACTGCACCAGCAGAATAGTGAGTGCAGCTCTGGAGTATAATACAGGAGGTAACTCAGGATCAGTAATGTATGTACACAGTGACTGCACCAGCAGAATAGTGAGTGCAGCTCTGGAGTGTAATACAGGAGGTTACTCAGGATCAGTAATGTATGTATATAGTGACTGCCCCAGCAGAATAGTGAGTGCAGCTCTGGAGTATAATACAGGATGTAACTCAGGATCAGTAATGTAATGTATGTACACTGTGACTGCACCAGCAGAATAGTGAAGGCACCTCTGGAGTATAATACAGGGTGTAACTCAGGATCAGTAATGTATTTACACAGTGACTGCACCAGCAGAATAGTGAGTGCAGCTCTGGGGTGTAATACAGGAGGTAACTCAGGATCAGTAATGTATGTACACAGTGACTGCACCATCAGAATAGTGAGTGCAGCTCTGGGGTATAATACAGGAGGTAACTCAGGATCAGTAATGTAATGTATGTACACAGTGACTGCACCAGCAGAATAGTGAGTGCAGCTCTGGAGTATAATACAGGATGTAACTCAGGATCAGTTATGTAATGTATGTACACAGTGACTGCACCAGCAGAATAGTGAGTGCAGCTCTGGAGTATAATACAGGATGTAACTCAGGATCAGTTATGTAATGTATGTACACAGTGACTGCACCAGCAGAATAGTGAGTGCAGCTCTGGAGTGTAATACAGGAGGTAACTCAGGATCAGTAATGTATGTACACAGTGACTGCACCAGCAGAATAGTGAGTGCAGCTCTGGGGTATAATACAGGATGTAACTCAGGACCAGTAATGTAATGTATGTACACAGTGACTGCACCAGCAGAATAGTGAGTGCAGCTCTGGAGTATAATACAGGAGGTAACTCAGGATCAGTAATGTATGTACACAGTGACTGCACCAGCAGAATAGTGAGTGCAGCTCTGGAGTATAATACAGGAGGTAACTCAGGATCAGTAATGTATGTATATAGTGACTGCCCCAGCAGAATAGTGAGTGCAGCTCTGGAGTATAATACAGGATGTAACTCAGGATCAGTAATGTAATGTATGTACACTGTGACTGCACCAGCAGAATAGTGAAGGCACCTCTGGAGTATAATACAGGGTGTAACTCAGGATCAGTAATGTATTTACACAGTGACTGCACCAGCAGAATAGTGAGTGCAGCTCTGGGGTGTAATACAGGAGGTAACTCAGGATCAGTAATGTATGTACACAGTGACTGCACCATCAGAATAGTGAGTGCAGCTCTGGGGTATAATACAGGAGGTAACTCAGGATCAGTAATGTAATGTATGTACACAGTGACTGCACCAGCAGAATAGTGAGTGCAGGTCTGGAGTATAATACTGGATGTAACTCAGGATCAGTAATGTAATGTATGTACACAGTGACTGCACCAGCAGAATAGTGAGTGCAGCTCTGGAGTATAATACAGGATGTAACTCAGGTTCAGTAATGTATGTACACAGTGACTGCACCAGCAGAATAGTGAGTGCAGCTCTGGGGTATAATACAGGAGGTAACTCAGGATCAGTAATGTAATGTATGTACACAGTGACTGCAACAGCAGAATAGTGAGTGCAGCTCCGGGGTATAATACAGGATGTAGCTCAGGATCAGTAATGTAATGTATGTACACAGTGACTGCACCAGCAGAATAGTGAAGGCACCTCTGGAGTATAATACAGGGTGTAACTCAGGATCGGTAATGTATGTACACAGTGACTGCACCAGCAGAATAGTGAGTGCAGCTCTGGGGTGTAATACAGGAGGTAACTCAGGATCAGTAATGTATGTACACAGTGACTGCACCATCAGAATAGTGAGTGCAGCTCTGGGGTATAATACAGGAGGTAACTCAGGATCAGTAATGTAATGTATGTACACAGTGACTGCACCAGCAGAATAGTGAGTGCAGGTCTGGAGTATAATACTGGATGTAACTCAGGATCAGTAATGTAATGTATGTACACAATGACTGCACCAGCAGACTAGTGAGTGCAGCTCTGGAGTATAATACAGGATGTAACTCAGGTTCAGTAATGTATGTACACAGTGACTGCACCAGCAGAATAGTGAGTGCAGCTCTGGGGTATAATACAGGAGGTAACTCAGGATCAGTAATGTAATGTATGTACACAGTGACTGCACCAGCAGAATAGTGAGTGCAGCTCCGGGGTATAATACAGGATGTAGCTCAGGATCAGTAATATAATGTATGTACATAGTGACTGCACCAGCAGACTAGTGAGTGCAGGTCTGGAGTATAATACTGGATGTAACTCAGGATCAGTAATGTAATGTACGTACACAGTGACTGCACCAGCAGAATAGTGAGTGCAGCTCTGGGGTATAATACAGGATGTAACTCAGGATCAGTAATGTAATGTATGTACACAGTGACTGCACCAGCAGAATAGTGAGTGCAGCTCTGGAGTATAATACAGGATGTAACTCAGGATCAGTAATGTAATGTATGTACACAGTGACTGCACCAGCAGAATAGTGAGTGCAGGTCTGGAGTATAATACTGGATGTAACTCAGGATCAGTAATGTAATGTATGTACACAGTGACTGCACCAGCAGAATAGTGGGTGCAGCTCTGGGGTATAATACAGGATGTAACTCAGGATCAGTAATGTAATGTATGTACACAGTGACTGCACCAGCAGAATAGTGAGTGCAGCTCTGGGGTATAATACAGGATGTAACTCAGGATCAGTAATGTAATGTATGTACATAGTGACTGTACCAGCAGAATAGTGAGTGCAGCTCTGGAGTATAATACAGGATGTAACTCCGGATCAGTAATGTATGTACACAGTGACTGCACCAGCAGAATAGTGAGTGCAGCTCTGGGGTATAATACAGGATGTAACTCAGGATCAGTAATGTATGTACACAGTGACTGCACCAGCAGAATAGTGAGTACAGCTCTGGGGTATAATACAGGATGTAACTCAGAATCAGTAATGTAATGTATGTACACAGTGACTGCACCAGCAGAATAGTGAGTGCAGCTCTGGAGTATAATACAGGATGTAACTCCGGATCAGTAATGTATGTACACAGTGACTGCACCAGCAGAATAGTGAGTGCAGCTCTGGAGTATAATACAGGAGGTAACTCAGGATCAGTAATGTAATGTATGTACACAGTGACTGCACCAGCAGAATAGTGAGTGCAGCTCTGGAGTATAATACAAGATGTAACTCGGGATCAGTAATGTAATGTATGTACACAGTGACTGCACCAGCAGAATAGTGAGTGCAGCTCTGGAGTATAATACAGGATGTAACTCAGGATCAGTAATGTAATGTATGTACACAGTGACTGCACCAGCAGAATAGTGAGTGCAGCTCTGGAGTATAATACAGGATGTAACTCAGGATCAGTAATGTAATGTATGTACACAGTGACTGCACCAGGAGAATAGTGAGTGCAGCTCTGGAGTATAATACAAGATGTAACTCAGGATCAGTAATGTAATGTGTGTACACAGTGACTGCACCAGCAGAATAGTGAGTGCAGCTCTGGGGTATAATACAGTATGTAACTCAGGATCAGTAATGTAATGTATGTACACAGTGACTGCACCAGCAGAATAGTGAGTACAGCTCTGGGGTATAATACAGGATGTAACTCAGGATCAGTAATGTATGTACACAGTGACTGCACCAGCAGAATAGTGAGTCCAGCTCTGGAGTATAATACAAGATGTAACTCAGGATCAGTAATGTAATGTATGTACACAGTGACTGCACCAGCAGAATAGTGAGTGCAGCTCTGGAGTATAATACAAGATGTAACTCAGGATCAGTAATGTAATGTGTGTACACAGTGACTGCACCAGCAGAATAGTGAGTGCAGCTCTGGGGTATAATACAGGATGTAACTCAGGATCAGTAATGTAATGTATGTACACAGTGACTGCACCAGCAGAATAGTGAGTACAGCTCTGGGGTATAATACAGGATGTAACTCAGGATCAGTAATGTATGTACACAGTGACTGCACCAGCAGAATAGTGAGTCCAGCTCTGGAGTATAATACAAGATGTAACTCAGGATCAGTAATGTAATGTATGTACATAGTTACTGTATCAGCAGAATAGTGAGTGCAGCTCTGGAGTATAATACAGGAGGTAACTCAGGATCAGTAATGTAATGTATGTACACAGTGACTGCACCAGCAGAATAGTGAGTCCTGCTCTGGAGTATAGTACAGGATGTAACTCAGGATCAGTAATGTAATGTATATACACAGTGACTGCACCAGCAGAATAGTGAGTGCAGCTCTGGAGTATAATACAGGATGTAACTCAGGATCAGTAATGTAATGTATGTACACAGTGACTGCACCAGCAGAATAGTGAGTGCAGCTCTGGAGTATAATACAGGATGTAGCTCAGGATCAGTAATGTAATATATGTACACAGTGACTGCACCAGCAGAATAGTGAGTGCAGCTCTGGAGTATAATACAGGATGTAACTCAGGATCAGTAATGTAATGTATATACACAGTGACTGCACCAGCAGAATGGTGAGTGCAGCTCTGGAGTGTAATACAGGATGTAACTCAGGATCAGTAATGTAATGTATGTACACAGTGACTGCACCAGCAGAATAGTGAGTGCAGCTCTGGAGTGTAATACAGGATGTAACTCAGGATCAGTAATGTAATGTATGTACACAGTGACTGAACCAGCAAAATAGTGAGTGCAGCTCTGGAGTATAATACAGGATGTAACTCAGGATCAGTTATGTAATGTATGTACACAGTGACTGCACCAGCAGAATAGTGAGTGCAGCTCTGGAGTATAATACAGGATGTAACTCAGGATCAGTTATGTAATGTATGTACACAGTGACTGCACCAGCAGAATAGTGAGTGCAGCTCTGGAGTGTAATACAGGAGGTAACTCAGGATCAGTAATGTATGTACACAGTGACTGCACCAGCAGAATAGTGAGTGCAGCTCTGGGGTATAATACAGGATGTAACTCAGGATCAGTAATGTAATGTATGTACACAGTGACTGCACCAGCAGAATAGTGAGTGCAGCTCTGGGGTATAATACAGGATGTAACTCAGGACCAGTAATGTAATGTATGTACACAGTGACTGCACCAGCAGAATAGTGAGTGCAGCTCTGGAGTATAATACAGGAGGTAACTCAGGATCAGTAATGTATGTACACAGTGACTGCACCAGCAGAATAGTGAGTGCAGCTCTGGAGTATAATACAGGAGGTAACTCAGGATCAGTAATGTATGTACATAGTGACTGCCCCAGCAGAATAGTGAGTGCAGCTCTGGAGTATAATACAGGATGTAACTCAGGATCAGTAATGTAATGTATGTACACAGTGACTGCACCAGCAGAATAGTGAAGGCACCTCTGGAGTATAATACAGGGTGTAACTCAGGATCAGTAATGTATGTACACAGTGACTGCACCAGCAGAATAGTGAGTGCAGCTCTGGGGTGTAATACAGGAGGTAACTCAGGATCAGTAATGTATGTACACAGTGACTGCACCATCAGAATAGTGAGTGCAGCTCTGGGGTATAATACAGGAGGTAACTCAGGATCAGTAATGTAATGTATGTACACAGTGACTGCACCAGCAGAATAGTGAGTGCAGGTCTGGAGTATAATACTGGATGTAACTCAGGATCAGTAATGTAATGTATGTACACAGTGACTGCACCAGCAGAATAGTGAGTGCAGCTCTGGAGTATAATACAGGATGTAACTCAGGTTCAGTAATGTATGTACACAGTGACTGCACCAGCAGAATAGTGAGTGCAGCTCTGGGGTATAATACAGGAGGTAACTCAGGATCAGTAATGTAATGTATGTACACAGTGACTGCACCAGCAGAATAGTGAGTGCAGCTCCGGGGTATAATACAGGATGTAGCTCAGGATCAGTAATGTAATGTATGTATACAGTGACTGCACCAGCAGAATAGTGAAGGCACCTCTGGAGTATAATACAGGGTGTAACTCAGGATCAGTAATGTATGTACACAGTGACTGCACCAGCAGAATAGTGAGTGCAGCTCTGGGGTGTAATACAGGAGGTAACTCAGGATCAGTAATGTATGTACACAGTGACTGCACCATCAGAATAGTGAGTGCAGCTCTGGGGTATAATACAGGAGGTAACTCAGGATCAGTAATGTAATGTATGTACACAGTGACTGCACCAGTAGAATAGTGAGTGCAGGTCTGGAGTATAATACTGGATGTAACTCAGGATCAGTAATGTAATGTATGTACACAGTGACTGCACCAGCAGAATAGTGAGTGCAGCTCTGGAGTATAATACAGGATGTAACTCAGTTTCAGTAATGTATGTACACAGTGACTGCACCAGCAGAATAGTGAGTGCAGCTCTGGGGTATAATACAGGAGGTAACTCAGGATCAGTAATGTAATGTATGTACACAGTGACTGCACCAGCAGAATAGTGAGTGCAGCTCCGGGGTATAATACAGGATGTAGCTCAGGATCAGTAATGTAATGTATGTACACAGTGACTGCACCAGCAGAATAGTGAGTGCAGGTCTGGAGTATAATACTGGATGTAACTCAGGATCAGTAATGTAATGTATGTACACAGTGACTGCACCAGCAGAATAGTGAGTGCAGCTCTGGGGTATAATACAGGATGTAACTCAGGATCAGTAATGTAATGTATGTACACAGTGACTGCACCAGCAGAATAGTGAGTGCAGCTCTGGGGTATAATACAGGATGTAATTCAGGATCAGTAATGTAATGTATGTACACAGTGACTGCACCAGCAGAATAGTGAGTGCAGCTCTGGAGTATAATACAGGATGTAACTCAGGATCAGTAATGTAATGTATGTACACAGTGACTGCAACAGCAGAATAGTGAGTGCAGCTCCGGGGTATAATACAGGATGTAGCTCAGGATCAGTAATGTAATGTATGTACACAGTGACTGCACCAGCAGAATAGTGAAGGCACCTCTGGAGTATAATACAGGGTGTAACTCAGGATCGGTAATGTATGTACACAGTGACTGCACCAGCAGAATAGTGAGTGCAGCTCTGGGGTGTAATACAGGAGGTAACTCAGGATCAGTAATGTATGTACACAGTGACTGCACCATCAGAATAGTGAGTGCAGCTCTGGGGTATAATACAGGAGGTAACTCAGGATCAGTAATGTAATGTATGTACACAGTGACTGCACCAGCAGAATAGTGAGTGCAGGTCTGGAGTATAATACTGGATGTAACTCAGGATCAGTAATGTAATGTATGTACACAATGACTGCACCAGCAGACTAGTGAGTGCAGCTCTGGAGTATAATACAGGATGTAACTCAGGTTCAGTAATGTATGTACACAGTGACTGCACCAGCAGAATAGTGAGTGCAGCTCTGGGGTATAATACAGGAGGTAACTCAGGATCAGTAATGTAATGTATGTACACAGTGACTGCACCAGCAGAATAGTGAGTGCAGCTCCGGGGTATAATACAGGATGTAGCTCAGGATCAGTAATATAATGTATGTACATAGTGACTGCACCAGCAGACTAGTGAGTGCAGGTCTGGAGTATAATACTGGATGTAACTCAGGATCAGTAATGTAATGTACGTACACAGTGACTGCACCAGCAGAATAGTGAGTGCAGCTCTGGGGTATAATACAGGATGTAACTCAGGATCAGTAATGTAATGTATGTACACAGTGACTGCACCAGCAGAATAGTGAGTGCAGCTCTGGAGTATAATACAGGATGTAACTCAGGATCAGTAATGTAATGTATGTACACAGTGACTGCACCAGCAGAATAGTGAGTGCAGGTCTGGAGTATAATACTGGATGTAACTCAGGATCAGTAATGTAATGTATGTACACAGTGACTGCACCAGCAGAATAGTGGGTGCAGCTCTGGGGTATAATACAGGATGTAACTCAGGATCAGTAATGTAATGTATGTACACAGTGACTGCACCAGCAGAATAGTGAGTGCAGCTCTGGGGTATAATACAGGATGTAACTCAGGATCAGTAATGTAATGTATGTACATAGTGACTGTACCAGCAGAATAGTGAGTGCAGCTCTGGAGTATAATACAGGATGTAACTCCGGATCAGTAATGTATGTACACAGTGACTGCACCAGCAGAATAGTGAGTGCAGCTCTGGGGTATAATACAGGATGTAACTCAGGATCAGTAATGTATGTACACAGTGACTGCACCAGCAGAATAGTGAGTACAGCTCTGGGGTATAATACAGGATGTAACTCAGAATCAGTAATGTAATGTATGTACACAGTGACTGCACCAGCAGAATAGTGAGTGCAGCTCTGGAGTATAATACAGGATGTAACTCCGGATCAGTAATGTATGTACACAGTGACTGCACCAGCAGAATAGTGAGTGCAGCTCTGGAGTATAATACAGGAGGTAACTCAGGATCAGTAATGTAATGTATGTACACAGTGACTGCACCAGCAGAATAGTGAGTGCAGCTCTGGAGTATAATACAAGATGTAACTCAGGATCAGTAATGTAATGTATGTACACAGTGACTGCACCAGCAGAATAGTGAGTGCAGCTCTGGAGTATAATACAGGATGTAACTCAGGATCAGTAATGTAATGTATGTACACAGTGACTGCACCAGCAGAATAGTGAGTGCAGCTCTGGAGTATAATACAGGATGTAACTCAGGATCAGTAATGTAATGTATGTACACAGTGACTGCACCAGGAGAATAGTGAGTGCAGCTCTGGAGTATAATACAGGATGTAACTCAGGATCAGTAATGTAATGTATGTACACAGTGACTGCACCAGCAGAATAGTGAGTGCAGCTCTGGAGTATAATACAGGATGTAACTCAGGATCAGTAATGTAATGTATGTACACAGTGACTGCACCAGGAGAATAGTGAGTGCAGCTCTGGAGTATAATACAAGATGTAACTCAGGATCAGTAATGTAATGTGTGTACACAGTGACTGCACCAGCAGAATAGTGAGTGCAGCTCTGGGGTATAATACAGTATGTAACTCAGGATCAGTAATGTAATGTATGTACACAGTGACTGCACCAGCAGAATAGTGAGTACAGCTCTGGGGTATAATACAGGATGTAACTCAGGATCAGTAATGTATGTACACAGTGACTGCACCAGCAGAATAGTGAGTCCAGCTCTGGAGTATAATACAAGATGTAACTCAGGATCAGTAATGTAATGTATGTACACAGTGACTGCACCAGCAGAATAGTGAGTGCAGCTCTGGAGTATAATACAAGATGTAACTCAGGATCAGTAATGTAATGTGTGTACACAGTGACTGCACCAGCAGAATAGTGAGTGCAGCTCTGGGGTATAATACAGGATGTAACTCAGGATCAGTAATGTAATGTATGTACACAGTGACTGCACCAGCAGAATAGTGAGTACAGCTCTGGGGTATAATACAGGATGTAACTCAGGATCAGTAATGTATGTACACAGTGACTGCACCAGCAGAATAGTGAGTCCAGCTCTGGAGTATAATACAAGATGTAACTCAGGATCAGTAATGTAATGTATGTACATAGTTACTGTATCAGCAGAATAGTGAGTGCAGCTCTGGAGTATAATACAGGAGGTAACTCAGGATCAGTAATGTAATGTATGTACACAGTGACTGCACCAGCAGAATAGTGAGTCCTGCTCTGGAGTATAGTACAGGATGTAACTCAGGATCAGTAATGTAATGTATATACACAGTGACTGCACCAGCAGAATAGTGAGTGCAGCTCTGGAGTATAATACAGGATGTAACTCAGGATCAGTAATGTAATATATGTACACAGTGACTGCACCAGCAGAATAGTGAGTGCAGCTCTGGAGTATAATACAGGATGTAACTCAGGATCAGTAATGTAATGTATATACACAGTGACTGCACCAGCAGAATGGTGAGTGCAGCTCTGGAGTGTAATACAGGATGTAACTCAGGATCAGTAATGTAATGTATGTACACAGTGACTGCACCAGCAGAATAGTGAGTGCAGCTCTGGAGTGTAATACAGGATGTAACTCAGGATCAGTAATGTAATGTATGTACACAGTGACTGAACCAGCAAAATAGTGAGTGCAGCTCTGGAGTATAATACAGGATGTAACTCAGGATCAGTTATGTAATGTATGTACACAGTGACTGCACCAGCAGAATAGTGAGTGCAGCTCTGGAGTATAATACAGGATGTAACTCAGGATCAGTTATGTAATGTATGTACACAGTGACTGCACCAGCAGAATAGTGAGTGCAGCTCTGGAGTGTAATACAGGAGGTAACTCAGGATCAGTAATGTATGTACACAGTGACTGCACCAGCAGAATAGTGAGTGCAGCTCTGGGGTATAATACAGGATGTAACTCAGGATCAGTAATGTAATGTATGTACACAGTGACTGCACCAGCAGAATAGTGAGTGCAGCTCTGGGGTATAATACAGGATGTAACTCAGGACCAGTAATGTAATGTATGTACACAGTGACTGCACCAGCAGAATAGTGAGTGCAGCTCTGGAGTATAATACAGGAGGTAACTCAGGATCAGTAATGTATGTACACAGTGACTGCACCAGCAGAATAGTGAGTGCAGCTCTGGAGTATAATACAGGAGGTAACTCAGGATCAGTAATGTATGTACATAGTGACTGCCCCAGCAGAATAGTGAGTGCAGCTCTGGAGTATAATACAGGATGTAACTCAGGATCAGTAATGTAATGTATGTACACAGTGACTGCACCAGCAGAATAGTGAAGGCACCTCTGGAGTATAATACAGGGTGTAACTCAGGATCAGTAATGTATGTACACAGTGACTGCACCAGCAGAATAGTGAGTGCAGCTCTGGGGTGTAATACAGGAGGTAACTCAGGATCAGTAATGTATGTACACAGTGACTGCACCATCAGAATAGTGAGTGCAGCTCTGGGGTATAATACAGGAGGTAACTCAGGATCAGTAATGTAATGTATGTACACAGTGACTGCACCAGCAGAATAGTGAGTGCAGGTCTGGAGTATAATACTGGATGTAACTCAGGATCAGTAATGTAATGTATGTACACAGTGACTGCACCAGCAGAATAGTGAGTGCAGCTCTGGAGTATAATACAGGATGTAACTCAGGTTCAGTAATGTATGTACACAGTGACTGCACCAGCAGAATAGTGAGTGCAGCTCTGGGGTATAATACAGGAGGTAACTCAGGATCAGTAATGTAATGTATGTACACAGTGACTGCACCAGCAGAATAGTGAGTGCAGCTCCGGGGTATAATACAGGATGTAGCTCAGGATCAGTAATGTAATGTATGTATACAGTGACTGCACCAGCAGAATAGTGAAGGCACCTCTGGAGTATAATACAGGGTGTAACTCAGGATCAGTAATGTATGTACACAGTGACTGCACCAGCAGAATAGTGAGTGCAGCTCTGGGGTGTAATACAGGAGGTAACTCAGGATCAGTAATGTATGTACACAGTGACTGCACCATCAGAATAGTGAGTGCAGCTCTGGGGTATAATACAGGAGGTAACTCAGGATCAGTAATGTAATGTATGTACACAGTGACTACACCAGTAGAATAGTGAGTGCAGGTCTGGAGTATAATACTGGATGTAACTCAGGATCAGTAATGTAATGTATGTACACAGTGACTGCACCAGCAGAATAGTGAGTGCAGCTCTGGAGTATAATACAGGATGTAACTCAGTTTCAGTAATGTATGTACACAGTGACTGCACCAGCAGAATAGTGAGTGCAGCTCTGGGGTATAATACAGGAGGTAACTCAGGATCAGTAATGTAATGTATGTACACAGTGACTGCACCAGCAGAATAGTGAGTGCAGCTCCGGGGTATAATACAGGATGTAGCTCAGGATCAGTAATGTAATGTATGTACACAGTGACTGCACCAGCAGAATAGTGAGTGCAGGTCTGGAGTATAATACTGGATGTAACTCAGGATCAGTAATGTAATGTATGTACAAAGTGACTGCACCAGCAGAATAGTGAGTGCAGCTCTGGGGTATAATACAGGATGTAACTCAGGATCAGTAATGTAATGTATGTACACAGTGACTGCACCAGCAGAATAGTGAGTGCAGCTCTGGGGTATAATACAGGATGTAATTCAGGATCAGTAATGTAATGTATGTACACAGTGACTGCACCAGCAGAATAGTGAGTGCAGCTCTGGAGTATAATACAGGATGTAACTCAGGATCAGTAATGTAATGTATGTACACAGTGACTGCACCAGCAGAATAGTGAGTGCAGGTCTGGAGTATAATACTGGATGTAACTCAGGATCAGTAATGTAATGTATGTACACAGTGACTGCACCAGCAGAATAGTGAGTGCAGCTCTGGGGTATAATACAGGATGTAACTCAGGATCAGTAATGTAATGTATGTACACAGTGACTGCACCAGCAGAATAGTGAGTGCAGCTCTGGGATATAATACAGGATGTAACTCAGGATCAGTAATGTAATGTATGTACATAGTGACTGTACCAGCAGAATAGTGAGTGCAGCTCTGGAGTATAATACAGGATGTAACTCCGGATCAGTAATGTATGTACACAGTGACTGCACCAGCAGAATAGTGAGTGCAGCTCTGGGGTATAATACAGGATGTAACTCAGGATCAGTAATGTATGTACACAGTGACTGCACCAGCAGAATAGTGAGTACAGCTCTGGGGTATAATACAGGATGTAACTCAGGATCAGTAATGTAATGTATGTACACAGTGACTGCACCAGCAGAATAGTGAGTGCAGCTCTGGAGTATAATACAGGATGTAACTCCGGATCAGTAATGTATGTACACAGTGACTGCACCAGCAGAATAGTGAGTGCAGGTCTGGAGTATAATACTGGATGTAACTCAGGATCAGTAATGTAATGTATGTACACAGTGACTGCACCAGCAGAATAGTGAGTGCAGCTCTGGGGTATAATACAGGATGTAACTCAGGATCAGTAATGTAATGTATGTACACAGTGACTGCACCAGCAGAATAGTGAGTGCAGCTCTGGGGTATAATACAGGATGTAATTCAGGATCAGTAATGTAATGTATGTACACAGTGATTGCACCAGCAGAATAGTGAGTGCAGCTCTGGAGTATAATACAGGATGTAACTCAGGATCAGTAATGTAATGTATGTACACAGTGACTGCACCAGCAGAATAGTGAGTGCAGGTCTGGAGTATAATACTGGATGTAACTCAGGATCAGTAATGTAATGTATGTACACAGTGACTGCACCAGCAGAATAGTGAGTGCAGCTCTGGGGTATAATACAGGATGTAACTCAGGATCAGTAATGTAATGTATGTACACAGTGTCTGCACCAGCAGAATAGTGAGTGCAGCTCTGGGGTATAATACAGGATGTAACTCAGGATCAGTAATGTAATGTATGTACATAGTGACTGTACCAGCAGAATAGTGAGTGCAGCTCTGGAGTATAATACAGGATGTAACTCCGGATCAGTAATGTATGTACACAGTGACTGCACCAGCAGAATAGTGAGTGCAGCTCTGGGGTATAATACAGGATGTAACTCAGGATCAGTAATGTATGTACACAGTGACTGCACCAGCAGAATAGTGAGTACAGCTCTGGGGTATAATACAGGATGTAACTCAGGATCAGTAATGTAATGTATGTACACAGTGACTGCACCAGCAGAATAGTGAGTGCAGCTCTGGAGTATAATACAGGATGTAACTCCGGATCAGTAATGTATGTACACAGTGACTGCACCAGCAGAATAGTGAGTGCAGCTCTGGGGTATAATACAGGATGTAACTCCGGATCAGTAATGTAATGTATGTACACAGTGACTGCACCAGCAGAATAGTGAGTGCAGCTCTGGAGTATAATACTGGATGTAACTCAGGATCAGTAATGTAATGTATGTACACAGTGACTGCACCAGCAGAATAGTGAGTGCAGCTCTGGAGTATAATACTGGATGTAACTCAGGATCAGTAATGTAATGTATGTACACAGTGACTGCACCAGCAGAATAGTGAGTGCAGCTCTGGAGTATAATACAGGATGTAACTCAGGATCAGTAATGTAATGTATGTACACAGTGACTGCACCAGCAGAATAGTGCGTGCAGCTCTGGGGTATAATACAGGATGTAACTCAGGATCAGTAATGTAAATGTATGTACACAGTGACTGCACCAGCAGAATAGTGAGTGCAGCTCTGGAATATAATACAGGACGTAACTCAGGATCAGTAATGTAATGTATGTACACAGTGACTGCACCAGCAGAATAGTGAGTGCAGCTCTGGGGTATAATACAGGAGGTAACTCAGGATCAGTAATGTAATGTATGTGCACAGTGACTGCACCAGCAGAATAGTGAGTGCAGCTCTGGAGTATAATACAGGATGTAACTCAGGATCAGTAGTGTATGTACACAGTGACTGCACCAGCAGAATAGTGAGTGCAGCTCTGGAGTATAATACAGGATGTAACTCAGGATCAGTAATGTAATGTATGTACACAGTGACTGCACCAGCAGAATAGTGAGTGCAGCTCTGAGGTATAATACAGGAGGTAACTCAGGATCAGTAATGTAATGTATGTACACAGTGACTGCACCAGCAGAATAGTGAGTGCAGCTCTGGGGTATAATACAGGATGTAAGTCAGGATCAGTAATGTAATGTATGTACACAGTGACTGCACCAGCAGAATAGTGAGTGCAGCTCTGGAGTATAATACAGGATGTAATTCAGGATCAGTAATGTATGTACACAGTGACTGCACCAGCAGAATAGTGCGTGCAGCTCTGGGGTATAATACAGGATGTAACTCAGGATCAGTAATGTAAATGTATGTACACAGTGACTGCACCAGCAGAATAGTGAGTGCAGCTCTGGAGTATAATACAGGACGTAACTCAGGATCAGTAATGTAATGTATGTACACAGTGACTGCACCAGCAGAATAGTGAGTGCAGCTCTGGGGTATAATACAGGAGGTAACTCAGGATCAGTAATGTAATGTATGTACACAGTGACTGCACCAGCAGAATAGTGAGTGCAGCTCTGGGGTATAATACAGGATGTAAGTCAGGATCAGTAATGTAATGTATGTACACAGTGACTGCACCAGCAGAATAGTGAGTGCAGCTCTGGAGTATAATACAGGATGTAATTCAGGATCAGTAATGTATGTACACAGTGACTGCACCAGCAGAATAGTGAGTGCAGCTCTGGAGTATAATACAGGATGTAAGTCAGGATCAGTAATGTAATGTATGTACACAGTGACTGCACCAGCAGAATAGTGAGTGCAGCTCTGGAGTATAATACAGGATGTAATTCAGGATCAGTAATGTATGTACACAGTGACTGCACCAGCAGAATAGTGAGTGCAGCTCTGGAGTATAATACAGGATGTAACTCAGGATCAGTAATGTAATGTATGTACACAGTGACTGCACCAGCAGAATAGTGAGTGCAGCTCTGGAGTTTAATACAGGATGTAACTCAGGATCAGTAATGTAATGTATGTACACAGTGACTGCACCAGCAGAATAGTGAGTGCAGCTCTGGAGTATAATACAGGATGTAACTCAGGATCAGTAATGTAATGTATGTACACAGTGACTGCACCAGCAGAATAGTGAGTGCAGCTCTGGGGTATAATACAGGAGGTAACTCAGGATCAGTAATCATTCCCCAGTAGTTTACACTGGGGATTCAAGGGAATCCAGGGATTCAAGCTAGAGGAGGCTAATTTGCATATTCCAGGAGCCTTCTGGGAAAAGCAAGGAGTCTCCCTAAGCTAGAAGATCGTTGGGTACAGCCGGGACCAGCTGCTTGGAAAGCATCACCAAACCAGGGATTCAAGCTAGAGGAGGCTAATTTGCATATTCCAGGAGCCTTCTGGGAAAAGCAAGGAGTCTCCCTAAGCTAGAAGATCGTTGGGTACAGCCGGGACCAGCTGCTTGGAAAGCATCACCAAACCAGGGATTCAAGCTAGAGGAGGCTAATTTGCATATTCCAGGAGCCTTCTGGGAAAAGCAAGGAGTCTCCCTAAGCTAGAAAATCGTTGGGTACAGCCGGGACCAGCTGCTTGGAAAGCATCACCAAACCAGGGATTCAAGCTAGAGGAGGCTAATTTGCATATTCCAGGAGCCTTCTGGGAAAAGCAAGGAGTCTCCCTAAGCTAGAAGATCGTTGGGTACAGCCGGGACCAGCTGCTTGGAAAGCATCACCAAACCAGGGATTCAAGCTAGAGGAGGCTAATTTGCATATTCCAGGAGCCTTCTGGGAAAAGCAAGGAGTCTCCCTAAGCTAGAAGATCGTTGGGTACAGCCGGGACCAGCTGCTTGGAAAGAATCACCAAATTTTTGCCTGTAGGACATTATTGCAAGAGAGCTTGGCTGAGTAGATTACACAAGAAGGAAAACACACAGCAAGTCAGCAGGATCTAGGAGCAACATGGCAGATGTGACAACCTACATGGTGAGCTGCAGCATGTGCTACATGTTCACAGATCGACCAGAAGAAGAATCCAATTTCACCTGTCAGAAGTGTAGACTAGTGGCCCTTTTATAAGAAAAGGTGCGGGGTCTGGAAGAAAGAATAGCAACTTTGAAACTCATCAAAGAGAATGAAGACTTTCTAGACAGAACAGAAGCATCTCTACTGGTCACAGAAGGTGAAAAAAGTGTCAGAGAACCTCCAAAAGCAAATGAGTGGAAGCATGTGACCAAAAGAAGCGAGAAGACCATGGAGAAATCACCAACCACACAACTGAAGAACCGATATCAAATCTTTGTAGAGGATGAAGATGGCACACCTAAGGATGAAGCAATACCAGCAAGCAAAAAAGAAAAGGGCACACATCAACAAGTGACAGCAAAAAGTACAGCCAAGAAGCAACGAAGAGTGGTGGTGGTGGGAGACTCACTACTGAGAGGCACCGAAGCAGCCATCTGCAGACCGGACATAACTGCAAGAGAAGTATGCTGCCTTCCAGGTGCGATGATCAAGGATGTGACCGATAGGATACCAAAGCTCTTCAGCTCCAAGGACGTCCACCCATTTCTTCTGATACATGTTGGCACCAATGACACGGCAAGGAAGGACCTACCGACAATCTGCAAGGACTTTGAAGAGTTGGGGAAGAAAGTAAAGGAACTGGATGCACAGGTAGTTTTTTCTTCTATCCTTCCAGTAGACGGGCATGGCACCAGGAGATGGAACAGGATCCTTGATGCAAACAACTGGCTAAGACGATGGTGCAGACGACAAGGATTCGGATTCCTGGACCACGGTGTGAATTACTTGTACGATGGACTCCTCGCCAGAGACGGACTACACCTCAACAAACCTGGGAAACACACATTCGCCAGAAGACTCGCTACACTCATCAGGAGGGCGTTAAACTAGAAGAAGAGGGGACGGGAAGAAAAACATTAGACTCGAACAAAGACGACCCAGGAAAACATACTCAGAAGGGAGGTAAGAACATTTCTAAAACAATCCACAGTGAGGAGATTGGAACAAAACAAAATCCTCTAAACTGCATGCTCGCAAACGCCAGAAGCCTGACAAACAAGATGGAAGAACTAGAAGCAGAAATATCTACAGGTAACTTTGACATAGTGGGAATAACCGAGACATGGTTAGATGAAAGCTATGACTGGGCAGTTAACTTGCAGGGTTACAGTCTGTTTAGAAAGGATCGTAAAAATCGGAGAGGAGGAGGGGTTTGTCTCTATGTAAAGTCTTGTCTAAAGTCCACTTTAAGGGAGGATATTAGCGAAGGAAATGAGGATGTCGAGTCCATATGGGTCGAAATTCATGGAGGGAAAAATGGTAACAAAATTCTCATTGGGGTCTGTTACAAACCCCCAAATATAACAGAAACCATGGAAAGTCTACTTCTAAAGCAGATAGATGAAGCTGCAACCCATAATGAGGTCCTGGTTATGGGGGACTTTAACTACCCGGATATTAACTGGGAAACAGAAACCTGTGAAACCCATAAAGGCAACAGGTTTCTGCTAATAACCAAGAAAAATTATCTTTCACAATTGGTGCAGAATCCAACCAGAGGAGCAGCACTTTTAGACCTAATACTATCTAATAGACCTGACAGAATAACAAATCTGCAGGTGGTCGGGCATCTAGGAAATAGCGACCACAATATTGTGCAGTTTCACCTGTCTTTCACTAGGGGGACTTGTCAGGGAGTCACAAAAACATTGAACTTTAGGAAGGCAAAGTTTGAACAGCTTAGAGATGCCCTTAATCTGGTAGACTGGGACAATATCCTCAGAAATGAGAATACAGATAATAAATGGGAAATGTTTAAGAACATCCTAAATAGGCAGTGTAAGCGGTTTATACCTTGTGGGAATAAAAGGACTAGAAATAGGAAAAACCCAATGTGGCTAAACAAAGAAGTAAGACAGGCAATTAACAGTAAAAAGAAAGCATTTGCACTACTAAAGCAGGATGGCACCATTGAAGCTCTAAAAAACTATAGGGAGAAAAATACTTTATCTAAAAAAATAATTAAAGCTGCCAAAAAGGAAACAGAGAAGCACATTGCTAAGGAGAGTAAATCTAATCCCAAACTGTTCTTCAACTATATCAATAGTAAAAGAATAAAAACTGAAAATGTAGGCCCCTTAAAAAATAGTGAGGAAAGAATGGTTGTAGATGACGAGGAAAAAGCTAACATATTAAACACCTTCTTCTCCACGGTATTCACGGTGGAAAATGAAATGCTAGGTGAAATCCCAAGAAACAATGAAAACCCTATATTAAGGGTCACCAATCTAACCCAAGAAGAGGTGCGAAACCGGCTAAATAAGATTAAAATAGATAAATCTCCGGGTCCGGATGGCATACACCCACGAGTACTAAGAGAACTAAGTAATGTAATAGATAAACCATTATTTCTTATTTTTAGTGACTCTATAGCGACAGGGTCTGTTCCGCAGGACTGGCGCATAGCAAATGTGGTGCCAATATTCAAAAAGGGCTCTAAAAGTGAACCTGGAAATTATAGGCCAGTAAGTCTAACCTCTATTGTTGGTAAAATATTTGAAGGGTTTCTGAGGGATGTTATTCTGGATTATCTCAATGAGAATAACTGTTTAACTCCATATCAGCATGGGTTTATGAGAAATCGCTCCTGTCAAACCAATCTAATCAGTTTTTATGAAGAGGTAAGCTATAGGCTGGACCACGGTGAGTCATTGGACGTGGTATATCTCGATTTTTCCAAAGCGTTTGATACCGTGCCGCACAAGAGGTTGGTACACAAAATGAGAATGCTTGGTCTGGGGGAAAATGTGTGTAAATGGGTTAGTAACTGGCTTAGTGATAGAAAGCAGAGGGTGGTTATAAATGGTATAGTCTCTAACTGGGTCGCTGTGACCAGTGGGGTACCGCAGGGGTCAGTATTGGGACCTGTTCTCTTCAACATATTCATTAATGATCTGGTAGAAGGTTTACACAGTAAAATATCGATATTTGCAGATGATACAAAACTATGTAAAGCAGTTAATACAAGAGAAGATAGTATTCTGCTACAGATGGATCTGGATAAGTTGGAAACTTGGGCTGAAAGGTGGCAGATGAGGTTTAACAATGATAAATGTAAGGTTATACACATGGGAAGAGGGAATCAATATCACCATTACACACTGAACGGGAAACCACTGGGTAAATCTGACAGGGAGAAGGACTTGGGGATCCTAGTTAATGATAAACTTACCTGGAGCAGCCAGTGCCAGGCAGCAGCTGCCAAGGCAAACAGGATCATGGGGTGCATTAAAAGAGGTCTGGATACACATGATGAGAGCATTATACTGCCTCTGTACAAATCCCTAGTTAGACCGCACATGGAGTACTGTGTCCAGTTTTGGGCACCGGTGCTCAGGAAGGATATAATGGAACTAGAGAGAGTACAAAGGAGGGCAACAAAATTAATAAAGGGGATGGGAGAACTACAATACCCAGATAGATTAGCGAAATTAGGATTATTTAGTCTAGAAAAAAGACGACTGAGGGGCGATCTAATAACCATGTATAAGTATATAAGGGGACAATACAAATATCTCGCTGAGGATCTGTTTATACCAAGGAAGGTGACGGGCACAAGGGGGCATTCTTTGCGTCTGGAGGAGAGAAGGTTTTTCCACCAACATAGAAGAGGATTCTTTACTGTTAGGGCAGTGAGAATCTGGAATTGCTTGCCTGAGGAGGTGGTGATGGCGAACTCAGTCGAGGGGTTCAAGAGAGGCCTGGATGTCTTCCTGGAGCAGAACAATATTGTATCATACAATTATTAGGTTCTGTAGAAGGACGTAGATCTGGGGATTTATTATGATGGAATATAGGCTGAACTGGATGGACAAATGTCTTTTTTCGGCCTTACTAACTATGTTACTATGTTACTATGTATGTGCACAGTGACTGCACCAGCAGAATAGTGAGTGCAGCTCTGGAGTATAATACAGGATGTAACTCAGGATCAGTAATGTAATGTATGCACACAGTGACTGCACCAGCAGAATAGTGAGTGCAGCTCTGGGGTATAATACAGGATGTAACTCAGGATCAGTAATGTAATGTATGTACACAGTGACTGCACCAGCAGAATAGTGAGTGCAGCTCTGGGGTATAATACAGGAGGTAACTCAGGATCAGTAATGTAATGTATGTACACAGTGACTGCACCAGCAGAATAGTGAGTGCAGCTCTGGGGTATAATACAGGATGTAAGTCAGGATCAGTAATGTAATGTATGTACACAGTGACTGCACCAGCAGAATAGTGAGTGCAGCTCTGGAGTATAATACAGGATGTAATTCAGGATCAGTAATGTAATGTATGTACACAGTGACTGCACCAGCAGAATAGTGAGTGCAGCTCTGGAGTATAATACAGGATGTAACTCAGGATCAGTAATGTAATGTATGTACACAGTGACTGCACCAGCAGAATAGTGAGTGCAGCTCTGGAGTATAATACAGGAGGTAACTCAGGATCAGTAATGTAATGTATGTACACAGTGACTGCACCAGCAGAATAGTGAGTGCAGCTCTGGAGTATAATACAAGATGTAACTCAGGATCAGTAATGTAATGTATGTACACAGTGACTGCACCAGCAGAATAGTGAGTGCAGCTCTGGAGTATAATACAGGAGGTAATTCAGGATCAGTAATGTAATGTATGTACACAGTGACTGCACCAGCAGAATAGTGAGTGCAGCTCTGGAGTATAATACAGGATGTAACTCAGGATCAGTAATGTAATGTATGTACACAGTGACTGCACCAGGAGAATAGTGAGTGCAGCTCTGGAGTATAATACAGGATGTAACTCAGGATCAGTAATGTAATGTATGTACACAGTGACTGCACCAGCAGAATAGTGAGTGCAGCTCTGGGGTATAATACAGGAGGTAACTCAGGATCAGTAATGTAATGTATGTACACAGTGACTGCACCAGCAGAATAGTGAGTGCAGCTCTGGAGTATAATACAGGATGTAACTCAGGATCAGTAATGTAATGTATGTACACAGTGACTGCACCAGGAGAATAGTGAGTGCAGCTCTGGGGTATAATACAGGAGGTAACTCAGGATCAGTAATGTAATGTATGTACACAGTGACTGCACCAGCAGAATAGTGAGTGCAGCTCTGGGGTATAATACAGGATGTAAGTCAGGATCAGTAATGTAATGTATGTACACAGTGACTGCACCAGCAGAATAGTGAGTGCAGCTCTGGAGTATAATACAGGATGTAATTCAGGATCAGTAATGTAATGTATGTACACAGTGACTGCACCAGCAGAATAGTGAGTGCAGCTCTGGAGTATAATACAGGATGTAACTCAGGATCAGTAATGTAATGTATGTACACAGTGACTGCACCAGCAGAATAGTGAGTGCAGCTCTGGAGTATAATACAGGAGGTAACTCAGGATCAGTAATGTAATGTATGTACACAGTGACTGCACCAGCAGAATAGTGAGTGCAGCTCTGGAGTATAATACAAGATGTAACTCAGGATCAGTAATGTAATGTATGTACACAGTGACTGCACCAGCAGAATAGTGAGTGCAGCTCTGGAGTATAATACAGGAGGTAACTCAGGATCAGTAATGTAATGTATGTACACAGTGACTGCACCAGCAGAATAGTGAGTGCAGCTCTGGAGTATAATACAGGATGTAACTCAGGATCAGTAATGTAATGTATGTACACAGTGACTGCACCAGGAGAATAGTGAGTGCAGCTCTGGAGTATAATACAGGATGTAACTCAGGATCAGTAATGTAATGTATGTACACAGTGACTGCACCAGCAGAATAGTGAGTGCAGCTCTGGGGTATAATACAGGAGGTAACTCAGGATCAGTAATGTAATGTATGTACACAGTGACTGCACCAGCAGAATAGTGAGTGCAGCTCTGGAGTATAATACAGGATGTAACTCAGGATCAGTAATGTAATATATGTACACAGTGACTGCACCAGCAGAATAGTGAGTGCAGCTCTGGGGTATAATACAGGAGGTAACTCAGGATCAGTAGTGTAATGTATGTACACAGTGACTGCACCAGCAGAATAGTGAGTGCAGCTCTGGAGTATAATACAAGATGTAACTCAGGATCAGTAATGTAATGTATGTACACAGTGACTGCACCAGCAGAATAGTGAGTGCAGCTCTGGAGTATGATACAGGATGTAACTCAGGATCAGTAATGTAATGTATGTACACAGTGACTGCACCAGCAGAATAGTGAGTGCAGCTCTGGAGTATAATACAGGATGTAACTCAGGATCAGTAATGTAATGTATGTACACAGTGACTGCACCAGGAGAATAGTGAGTGCAGCTCTGGAGTATAATACAGGAGGTAACTCAGGATCAGTAATGCAATGTATGTACACAGTGACTGCACCAGCAGAATAGTGAGTGCAGCTCTGGATTGTAATACAGGATGTAACTCAGGATCAGTAATGTAATGTATGTACACAGTGACTGCACCAGCAGAATAGTGAGTGCAGCTCTGGAGTATAATACAGGATGTAACTCTTGATCAGTAATGTATGTACACAGTGACTGCACCAGCAGAATAGTGAGTGCAGCTCTGGAGTATAATACAGGATGTAACTCTTGATCAGTAATGTATGTACACAGTGACTGCACCAGCAGAATAGTGAGTGCAGCTCTGGAGTATAATACAGGATGTAACTCAGGATCAGTAATGTAATGTATGTACACAGTGACTGCACCAGGAGAATAGTGAGTGCAGCTCTGGGGTATAATACAGGAGGTAACTCAGGATCAGTAATGTAATGTATGTACACAGTGACTGCACCAGCAGAATAGTGAGTGCAGCTCTGGGGTATAATACAGGATGTAAGTCAGGATCAGTAATGTAATGTATGTACACAGTGACTGCACCAGCAGAATAGTGAGTGCAGCTCTGGAGTATAATACAGGATGTAATTCAGGATCAGTAATGTAATGTATGTACACAGTGACTGCACCAGCAGAATAGTGAGTGCAGCTCTGGAGTATAATACAGGATGTAACTCAGGATCAGTAATGTAATGTATGTACACAGTGACTGCACCAGCAGAATAGTGAGTGCAGCTCTGGAGTATAATACAGGAGGTAACTCAGGATCAGTAATGTAATGTATGTACACAGTGACTGCACCAGCAGAATAGTGAGTGCAGCTCTGGAGTATAATACAAGATGTAACTCAGGATCAGTAATGTAATGTATGTACACAGTGACTGCACCAGCAGAATAGTGAGTGCAGCTCTGGAGTATAATACAGGAGGTAACTCAGGATCAGTAATGTAATGTATGTACACAGTGACTGCACCAGCAGAATAGTGAGTGCAGCTCTGGAGTATAATACAGGATGTAACTCAGGATCAGTAATGTAATGTATGTACACAGTGACTGCACCAGGAGAATAGTGAGTGCAGCTCTGGAGTATAATACAGGATGTAACTCAGGATCAGTAATGTAATGTATGTACACAGTGACTGCACCAGCAGAATAGTGAGTGCAGCTCTGGGGTATAATACAGGAGGTAACTCAGGATCAGTAATGTAATGTATGTACACAGTGACTGCACCAGCAGAATAGTGAGTGCAGCTCTGGAGTATAATACAGGATGTAACTCAGGATCAGTAATGTAATATATGTACACAGTGACTGCACCAGCAGAATAGTGAGTGCAGCTCTGGGGTATAATACAGGAGGTAACTCAGGATCAGTAGTGTAATGTATGTACACAGTGACTGCACCAGCAGAATAGTGAGTGCAGCTCTGGAGTATAATACAAGATGTAACTCAGGATCAGTAATGTAATGTATGTACACAGTGACTGCACCAGCAGAATAGTGAGTGCAGCTCTGGAGTATGATACAGGATGTAACTCAGGATCAGTAATGTAATGTATGTACACAGTGACTGCACCAGCAGAATAGTGAGTGCAGCTCTGGAGTATAATACAGGATGTAACTCAGGATCAGTAATGTAATGTATGTACACAGTGACTGCACCAGGAGAATAGTGAGTGCAGCTCTGGAGTATAATACAGGAGGTAACTCAGGATCAGTAATGCAATGTATGTACACAGTGACTGCACCAGCAGAATAGTGAGTGCAGCTCTGGATTGTAATACAGGATGTAACTCAGGATCAGTAATGTAATGTATGTACACAGTGACTGCACCAGCAGAATAGTGAGTGCAGCTCTGGAGTGTAATACAGGATGTAACTCAGGATCAGTAATGTAATGTATGTACACAGTGACTGCACCAGCAGAATAGTGAGTGCAGCTCTGGGGTATAATACAGGATGTAACTCAGGATCAGTAATGTAATGTATGTACATAGTGACTGCACCAGCAGAATAGTGAGTGCAGCTCTGGGGTATAATACAGGATGTAACTCAGGATCAGTAATGTAATGTATGTACACAGTGACTGCACCAGCAGAATAGTGAGTGCAGCTCTGGGGTATAATACAGGAGGTAACTCAGGATCAGTAATGTAATGTATGTACACAGTGACTGCACCAGCAGAATAGTGAGTGCAGCTCTGGAGTATAATACAGGATGTAATTCAGGATCAGTAATGTAATGTATGTACACAGTGACTGCACCAGCAGTATAGTGAGTGCTGCTCTGGAGTATAATACAGGATGTAACTCAGGATCAGTAATGTAATGTATGTACACAGTGACTGCACCAGCAGAATAGTGAGTGCAGCTCTGGGGTATAATACAGGAAGTAACTCAGGATCAATAATGTAATGTATGTACACAGTGACTGCACCAGCAGAATAGTGAGTGCAGCTCTGGAGTATAATACAGGATG